>NC_092103.1:45787827-46088661 GCF_045679555.1 Salvelinus alpinus | reverse complement strand
AAGACCTCTTTCATTCTATTTTCATTTAGAATTGAGTTATTACTGTTATTTAGAATTGAGTTATTACTGTAATACAGAATAACTACATTCTATATTACAGTAATAACTACATTCTGTATTACAGTAATAACTTAATTCTATATTACAGTAATAACTACATTCCATATTACAGTAATAACTACATTCCGTATTACAGTAATAATTAATTCTAAATTAAAGTAATTAAAGCTGAAGACCTCTTTCATTCTATTTTGATTTAGAATGGAGTTATTACTGTAATAGAGAATGTAGTTATTACTGTGATATAGAATTAAGTTATTACTATAATATAGAATGGAGTTATTACTGTAATATAGAATGGAGTTATTACTGTAATATAGAATGGAGTTATTACTGTAATATAGAATGGAGTTATTACTGTAATTTATAATGGCGTTATTACTGTAATATAGAATGGAGTTATTACTGTAATATAGAATGTATGTATTACTGTCATTTAGAATGGCGTTATTACTGTAATATATAATGAGTTATTACTGTAATATAGAATGAAGTTATTACTGTAATATAATATTTTAAAATAACTCTAAAGACAAGTCTTGAAGAAATAATTCTACAGTAAAATGAATAAACACATTTGTAAATGGTATAGTATTGAAATAATTCTCAGAGGATAAATTTGATAATTATATATTCATTAAAATAAACATTTCAAAGTCAAATATAAGGATCAAACTATGAAACCGTTTTTTACAAGTTGCAAACAATATAAGAAGGAAACTATTCACAAAACAGGAAGTGGTTTATTCAATAAATATTAACTATGATTACTAAATATTGAATTTGTTCAACACTATTATATATAGTAAATATATGTAATAATAGTATATTAATAAAAAAGATATATTAATATGGTATGATAATATACTAAATAATAATATAAATAATTGGATTATTAAACATTTGTAAATAAATATTATCACATCTTTTGTCAAGGAAATAGACCATGAATAGTGAATTAAAACTTATCAACTTATGACAAAAATGTCAAGCAGTTGGTCACACATTCAGCTCAAATTCAGCTTGTGTTTTTATTTTACGGTTTGAAGTGTTGAAGACTACTGTCATAGCGGACATTAAAAAAGGCAAGCTGCCACTCTCCAGACGTTTACTATTTTCCGTTGCGTATTCACATCTTTAAAGGTCCCTTCACAGGCAAAATAGGATTAAAAGACATGTCTTAAAACACGGCAGGGCTAACATCTGTCAGGTTTAAACAAACCAACCTGCTCTCCTCTGCTCCCCCGGGCTGCGGCTCTCTCAACCTCAAACGGGGGAACAAAGGATTTCTTTAAAACCGAACAGCAAGAAATCCCATCAACATGACCATGCACCTGGTAATTACTTTGGTTTGTGATAGGCCTTTACTGTCAATAAAAATTAATATAATTAATTCTTACACATTCTTACACAAAATGTGCACAATAGAATAGATTGGACCATGTTTCTATTGAGTTTTAGGTAAGTCTAATATCTAGTATTCATCAAATGATGTTTGACACATAATACTGCTATATATTAGAGGTGTTCTGTACCTGATTAAAACGGTGCTTTTGACAATAATTCAAAAAATCCATAAAAACAAATCCATAATAATTTTTGAAAAATGCGATTGTATTTATTAACCGTAATTACATTTAATTTTATTCTAAATACATGGCTCTGCATTTAGATTATGGCGAAACACATCTGTTACTGTAGAGAAATCGGATCCCAAACATTTTGGTTAAATGCATTCAGAAATGTGCTGACTAGGTATCCCCTTTTCCCTTACCATTCCCATAGGCATCATCAAACATGCATACTGAGAAGAGTTAAGGTGCAATCTGGCCACTGTCTGTTAGGTGGTAGTAACTGTCTGTTAGGTGGCAGTAACTGTCTGTTAGGTGGCAGTAACTGTCTGTTAGGTGGTAGTAACTGTCTGTTAGGTGGTAGTAACTGTCTGTTAGGTGGTAGTAACTGTCTGTTGGGTGGTAGTAACTGTCTGTTAGGTGGTAGTAACTAGTAACTGTCTGTTAGGTGGTAGTAACTGTCTGTTGGGTGGTAGTAACTGTCTGTTAGGTGGTAGTAACTGTCTGTTAGGTGGTAGTAACTGTCTGTTGGGTGGTAGTAACTAGTAACTGTCTGTTAGGTGGCAGTAACTGTCTGTTAGGTGGCAGTAACTGTCTGTTAGGTGGTAGTAACTGTCTGTTAGGTGGTAGTAACTGTCTGTTAGGTGGTAGTAACTGTCTGTTAGGTGGTAGTAACTGTCTGTTGGGTGGCAGTAACTGTCTGTTAGGTGGTAGTAACTGTCTGTTAGGTGGTAGTAACTGTCTGTTGGGTGGCAGTAACTGTCTGTTGGGTGGTAGTAACTAGTAACTGTCTGTTAGGTGGCAGTAACTGTCTGTTAGGTGGCAGTAACTGTCTGTTAGGTGGCAGTAACTGTCTGTTAGGTGGTAGTAACTGTCTGTTAGGTGGTAGTAACTGTCTGTTAGGTGGCAGTAACTGTCTGTTAGGTGGTAGTAACTGTCTGTTAGGTGGTAGTAACTAGTAACTGTCTGTTGGGTGGTAGTAACTGTCTGTTAGGTGGTAGTAACTAGTAACTGTCTGTTGGGTGGTAGTAACTGTCTGTTAGGTGGTAGTAACTGTCTGTTAGGTGGTAGTAACTGTCTGTTAGGTGGTAGTAACTGTCTGTTAGGTGGTAGTAACTGTCTGTTAGGTGGTAGTAACTAGTAACTGTCTGTTGGGTGGTAGTAACTGTCTGTTAGGTGGCAGTAACTGTCTGTTAGGTGGTAGTAACTGTCTGTTAGGTGGTAGTAACTGTCTGTTAGGTGGTAGTAACTGTCTGTTGGGTGGTAGTAACTGTCTGTTAGGTGGTAGTAACTGTCTGTTAGGTGGTAGTAACTGTCTGTTAGGTGGTAGTAACTGTCTGTTAGGTGGCAGTAACTGTCTGTTAGGTGGTAGTAACTGTCTGTTAGGTGGTAGTAACTGTCTGTTAGGTGGTAGTAACTGTCTGTTAGGTGGTAGTAACTGTCTGTTAGGTGGTAGTAACTGTCTGTTAGGTGGTAGTAACTAGTAACTGTCTGTTAGGTGGCAGTAACTGTCTGTTAGGTGGCAGTAACTGTCTGTTAGGTGGCACTTACTTGTTGGTTATTACTGCATTGTCGGAACTAGAAGCACAAGCATTTCGCTACACTCGCATTAACATCTGCTAACCATGTGTATGTGACAAATAAAATTTGATTTGATTTGATTTAGTAACTGTCTGTTAGGTGGTAGTAACTGTCTGTTAGGTGGTAGTAACTGTCTGTTAGGTGGCAGTAACTGTCTGTTAGGTGGCAGTAACTGTCTGTTAGGTGGTAGTAACTGTCTGTTAGGTGGCAGTAACTGTCTGTTAGGTGGTAGTAACTGTCTGTTAGGTGGCAGTAACTGTCTGTTAGGTGGTAGTAACTGTCTGTTAGGTGGTAGTAACTGTCTGTTAGGTGGTAGTAACTGTCTGTTAGGTGGTAGTAACTGTCTGTTAGGTGGTAGTAACTAGTAACTGTCTGTTAGGTGGCAGTAACTGTCTGTTAGGTGGCAGTAACTGTCTGTTAGGTGGCAGTAACTGTCTGTTAGGTGGCACTTACTTGTTGGTTATTACTGCATTGTCGGAACTAGAAGCACAAGCATTTCGCTACACTCGCATTAACATCTGCTAACCATGTGTATGTGACAAATAAAATTTGATTTGATTTGATTTAGTAACTGTCTGTTAGGTGGTAGTAACTGTCTGTTAGGTGGTAGTAACTGTCTGTTAGGTGGCAGTAACTGTCTGTTAGGTGGCAGTAACTGTCTGTTAGGTGTCTGTTAGGTGGTAGTAACTGTCTGTTAGGTGGTAGTAACTGTCTGTTAGGTGGTAGTAACTGTCTGTTGGGTGGTAGTAACTGTCTGTTGGGTGGTAGTAACTGTCTGTTAGGTGGTAGTAACTGTCTGTTAGGTGGTAGTAACTGTCTGTTAGGTGGTAGTAACTGTCTGTTGGGTGGTAGTAACTGTCTGTTGGGTGGTAGTAACTGTCTGTTAGGTGGTAGTAACTAGTAACTGTCTGTTAGGTGGCAGTAACTGTCTGTTAGGTGGCAGTAACTGTCTGTTAGGTGGCACTTACTTGTTGGTTATTACTGCATTGTCGGAACTAGAAGCACAAGCATTTCGCTACACTCGCATTAACATCTGCTAACCATGTGTATGTGACAAATAAAATTTGATTTGATTTGATTTAGTAACTGTCTGTTAGGTGGTAGTAACTGTCTGTTAGGTGGTAGTAACTGTCTGTTAGGTGGCAGTAACTGTCTGTTAGGTGGCAGTAACTGTCTGTTAGGTGGTAGTAACTGTCTGTTAGGTGGCAGTAACTGTCTGTTAGGTGGTAGTAACTGTCTGTTAGGTGGCAGTAACTGTCTGTTAGGTGGTAGTAACTGTCTGTTAGGTGGTAGTAACTGTCTGTTAGGTGGTAGTAACTGTCTGTTAGGTGGTAGTAACTGTCTGTTAGGTGGTAGTAACTAGTAACTGTCTGTTAGGTGGCAGTAACTGTCTGTTAGGTGGCAGTAACTGTCTGTTAGGTGGCACTTACTTGTTGGTTATTACTGCATTGTCGGAACTAGAAGCACAAGCATTTCGCTACACTCGCATTAACATCTGCTAACCATGTGTATGTGACAAATAAAATTTGATTTGATTTGATTTAGTAACTGTCTGTTAGGTGGTAGTAACTGTCTGTTAGGTGGTAGTAACTGTCTGTTAGGTGGCAGTAACTGTCTGTTAGGTGGCAGTAACTGTCTGTTAGGTGGTAGTAACTGTCTGTTAGGTGGCAGTAACTGTCTGTTAGGTGGTAGTAACTGTCTGTTAGGTGGCAGTAACTGTCTGTTAGGTGGTAGTAACTGTCTGTTAGGTGGTAGTAACTGTCTGTTAGGTGGTAGTAACTGTCTGTTAGGTGGTAGTAACTGTCTGTTAGGTGGTAGTAACTAGTAACTGTCTGTTAGGTGGCAGTAACTGTCTGTTAGGTGGCAGTAACTGTCTGTTAGGTGGCAGTAACTGTCTGTTAGGTGGCACTTACTTGTTGGTTATTACTGCATTGTCGGAACTAGAAGCACAAGCATTTCGCTACACTCGCATTAACATCTGCTAACCATGTGTATGTGACAAATAAAATTTGATTTGATTTGATTTAGTAACTGTCTGTTAGGTGGTAGTAACTGTCTGTTAGGTGGTAGTAACTGTCTGTTAGGTGGCAGTAACTGTCTGTTAGGTGGCAGTAACTGTCTGTTAGGTGTCTGTTAGGTGGTAGTAACTGTCTGTTAGGTGGTAGTAACTGTCTGTTAGGTGGTAGTAACTGTCTGTTGGGTGGTAGTAACTGTCTGTTGGGTGGTAGTAACTGTCTGTTAGGTGGTAGTAACTGTCTGTTAGGTGGTAGTAACTGTCTGTTAGGTGGTAGTAACTGTCTGTTGGGTGGTAGTAACTGTCTGTTGGGTGGTAGTAACTGTCTGTTAGGTGGTAGTAACTAGTAACTGTCTGTTAGGTGGCAGTAACTGTCTGTTAGGTGGCAGTAACTGTCTGTTAGGTGGCACTTACTTGTTGGTTATTACTGCATTGTCGGAACTAGAAGCACAAGCATTTCGCTACACTCGCATTAACATCTGCTAACCATGTGTATGTGACAAATAAAATTTGATTTGATTTGATTTAGTAACTGTCTGTTAGGTGGTAGTAACTGTCTGTTAGGTGGTAGTAACTGTCTGTTAGGTGGTAGTAACTGTCTGTTAGGTGGTAGTAACTGTCTGTTAGGTGGTAGTAACTGTCTGTTAGGTGGTAGTAACTGTCTGTTAGGTGGTAGTAACTGTCTGTTAGGTGGTAGTAACTAGTAACTGTCTGTTAGGTGGCAGTAACTGTCTGTTAGGTGGCAGTAACTGTCTGTTAGGTGGCACTTACTTGTTGGTTATTACTGCATTGTCGGAACTAGAAGCACAAGCATTTCGCTACACTCGCATTAACATCTGCTAACCATGTGTATGTGACAAATAAAATTTGATTTGATTTGATTTAGTAACTGTCTGTTAGGTGGTAGTAACTGTCTGTTAGGTGGTAGTAACTGTCTGTTAGGTGGCAGTAACTGTCTGTTAGGTGGCAGTAACTGTCTGTTAGGTGGTAGTAACTGTCTGTTAGGTGGCAGTAACTGTCTGTTAGGTGGTAGTAACTGTCTGTTAGGTGGCAGTAACTGTCTGTTAGGTGGTAGTAACTGTCTGTTAGGTGGTAGTAACTGTCTGTTAGGTGGTAGTAACTGTCTGTTAGGTGGTAGTAACTGTCTGTTAGGTGGTAGTAACTAGTAACTGTCTGTTAGGTGGCAGTAACTGTCTGTTAGGTGGCAGTAACTGTCTGTTAGGTGGCAGTAACTGTCTGTTAGGTGGCACTTACTTGTTGGTTATTACTGCATTGTCGGAACTAGAAGCACAAGCATTTCGCTACACTCGCATTAACATCTGCTAACCATGTGTATGTGACAAATAAAATTTGATTTGATTTGATTTAGTAACTGTCTGTTAGGTGGTAGTAACTGTCTGTTAGGTGGTAGTAACTGTCTGTTAGGTGGCAGTAACTGTCTGTTAGGTGGCAGTAACTGTCTGTTAGGTGTCTGTTAGGTGGTAGTAACTGTCTGTTAGGTGGTAGTAACTGTCTGTTAGGTGGTAGTAACTGTCTGTTGGGTGGTAGTAACTGTCTGTTGGGTGGTAGTAACTGTCTGTTAGGTGGTAGTAACTGTCTGTTAGGTGGTAGTAACTGTCTGTTAGGTGGTAGTAACTGTCTGTTGGGTGGTAGTAACTGTCTGTTGGGTGGTAGTAACTGTCTGTTAGGTGGTAGTAACTAGTAACTGTCTGTTAGGTGGCAGTAACTGTCTGTTAGGTGGCAGTAACTGTCTGTTAGGTGGCACTTACTTGTTGGTTATTACTGCATTGTCGGAACTAGAAGCACAAGCATTTCGCTACACTCGCATTAACATCTGCTAACCATGTGTATGTGACAAATAAAATTTGATTTGATTTGATTTAGTAACTGTCTGTTAGGTGGTAGTAACTGTCTGTTAGGTGGTAGTAACTGTCTGTTAGGTGGCAGTAACTGTCTGTTAGGTGGCAGTAACTGTCTGTTAGGTGGTAGTAACTGTCTGTTAGGTGGCAGTAACTGTCTGTTAGGTGGTAGTAACTGTCTGTTAGGTGGCAGTAACTGTCTGTTAGGTGGTAGTAACTGTCTGTTAGGTGGTAGTAACTGTCTGTTAGGTGGTAGTAACTGTCTGTTAGGTGGTAGTAACTGTCTGTTAGGTGGTAGTAACTAGTAACTGTCTGTTAGGTGGCAGTAACTGTCTGTTAGGTGGCAGTAACTGTCTGTTAGGTGGCACTTACTTGTTGGTTATTACTGCATTGTCGGAACTAGAAGCACAAGCATTTCGCTACACTCGCATTAACATCTGCTAACCATGTGTATGTGACAAATAAAATTTGATTTGATTTGATTTAGTAACTGTCTGTTAGGTGGTAGTAACTGTCTGTTAGGTGGTAGTAACTGTCTGTTAGGTGGCAGTAACTGTCTGTTAGGTGGCAGTAACTGTCTGTTAGGTGGTAGTAACTGTCTGTTAGGTGGCAGTAACTGTCTGTTAGGTGGTAGTAACTGTCTGTTAGGTGGCAGTAACTGTCTGTTAGGTGGTAGTAACTGTCTGTTAGGTGGTAGTAACTGTCTGTTAGGTGGTAGTAACTGTCTGTTAGGTGGTAGTAACTGTCTGTTAGGTGGTAGTAACTAGTAACTGTCTGTTAGGTGGCAGTAACTGTCTGTTAGGTGGCAGTAACTGTCTGTTAGGTGGCAGTAACTGTCTGTTAGGTGGCACTTACTTGTTGGTTATTACTGCATTGTCGGAACTAGAAGCACAAGCATTTCGCTACACTCGCATTAACATCTGCTAACCATGTGTATGTGACAAATAAAATTTGATTTGATTTGATTTAGTAACTGTCTGTTAGGTGGTAGTAACTGTCTGTTAGGTGGTAGTAACTGTCTGTTAGGTGGCAGTAACTGTCTGTTAGGTGGCAGTAACTGTCTGTTAGGTGTCTGTTAGGTGGTAGTAACTGTCTGTTAGGTGGTAGTAACTGTCTGTTAGGTGGTAGTAACTGTCTGTTGGGTGGTAGTAACTGTCTGTTGGGTGGTAGTAACTGTCTGTTAGGTGGTAGTAACTGTCTGTTAGGTGGTAGTAACTGTCTGTTAGGTGGTAGTAACTGTCTGTTGGGTGGTAGTAACTGTCTGTTGGGTGGTAGTAACTGTCTGTTAGGTGGTAGTAACTAGTAACTGTCTGTTAGGTGGCAGTAACTGTCTGTTAGGTGGCAGTAACTGTCTGTTAGGTGGCACTTACTTGTTGGTTATTACTGCATTGTCGGAACTAGAAGCACAAGCATTTCGCTACACTCGCATTAACATCTGCTAACCATGTGTATGTGACAAATAAAATTTGATTTGATTTGATTTAGTAACTGTCTGTTAGGTGGTAGTAACTGTCTGTTAGGTGGTAGTAACTGTCTGTTAGGTGGCAGTAACTGTCTGTTAGGTGGCAGTAACTGTCTGTTAGGTGGTAGTAACTGTCTGTTAGGTGGCAGTAACTGTCTGTTAGGTGGTAGTAACTGTCTGTTAGGTGGCAGTAACTGTCTGTTAGGTGGTAGTAACTGTCTGTTAGGTGGTAGTAACTGTCTGTTAGGTGGTAGTAACTGTCTGTTAGGTGGTAGTAACTAGTAACTGTCTGTTAGGTGGCAGTAACTGTCTGTTAGGTGGCAGTAACTGTCTGTTAGGTGGCACTTACTTGTTGGTTATTACTGCATTGTCGGAACTAGAAGCACAAGCATTTCGCTACACTCGCATTAACATCTGCTAACCATGTGTATGTGACAAATAAAATTTGATTTGATTTGATTTAGTAACTGTCTGTTAGGTGGTAGTAACTGTCTGTTAGGTGGTAGTAACTGTCTGTTAGGTGGCAGTAACTGTCTGTTAGGTGGCAGTAACTGTCTGTTAGGTGGTAGTAACTGTCTGTTAGGTGGCAGTAACTGTCTGTTAGGTGGTAGTAACTGTCTGTTAGGTGGCAGTAACTGTCTGTTAGGTGGTAGTAACTGTCTGTTAGGTGGTAGTAACTGTCTGTTAGGTGGTAGTAACTGTCTGTTAGGTGGTAGTAACTGTCTGTTAGGTGGTAGTAACTAGTAACTGTCTGTTAGGTGGCAGTAACTGTCTGTTAGGTGGCAGTAACTGTCTGTTAGGTGGCAGTAACTGTCTGTTAGGTGGCACTTACTTGTTGGTTATTACTGCATTGTCGGAACTAGAAGCACAAGCATTTCGCTACACTCGCATTAACATCTGCTAACCATGTGTATGTGACAAATAAAATTTGATTTGATTTGATTTAGTAACTGTCTGTTAGGTGGTAGTAACTGTCTGTTAGGTGGTAGTAACTGTCTGTTAGGTGGCAGTAACTGTCTGTTAGGTGGCAGTAACTGTCTGTTAGGTGTCTGTTAGGTGGTAGTAACTGTCTGTTAGGTGGTAGTAACTGTCTGTTAGGTGGTAGTAACTGTCTGTTGGGTGGTAGTAACTGTCTGTTGGGTGGTAGTAACTGTCTGTTAGGTGGTAGTAACTGTCTGTTAGGTGGTAGTAACTGTCTGTTAGGTGGTAGTAACTGTCTGTTGGGTGGTAGTAACTGTCTGTTGGGTGGTAGTAACTGTCTGTTAGGTGGTAGTAACTAGTAACTGTCTGTTAGGTGGCAGTAACTGTCTGTTAGGTGGCAGTAACTGTCTGTTAGGTGGCACTTACTTGTTGGTTATTACTGCATTGTCGGAACTAGAAGCACAAGCATTTCGCTACACTCGCATTAACATCTGCTAACCATGTGTATGTGACAAATAAAATTTGATTTGATTTGATTTAGTAACTGTCTGTTAGGTGGTAGTAACTGTCTGTTAGGTGGTAGTAACTGTCTGTTAGGTGGCAGTAACTGTCTGTTAGGTGGCAGTAACTGTCTGTTAGGTGGTAGTAACTGTCTGTTAGGTGGCAGTAACTGTCTGTTAGGTGGTAGTAACTGTCTGTTAGGTGGCAGTAACTGTCTGTTAGGTGGTAGTAACTGTCTGTTAGGTGGTAGTAACTGTCTGTTAGGTGGTAGTAACTGTCTGTTAGGTGGTAGTAACTGTCTGTTAGGTGGTAGTAACTAGTAACTGTCTGTTAGGTGGCAGTAACTGTCTGTTAGGTGGCAGTAACTGTCTGTTAGGTGGCACTTACTTGTTGGTTATTACTGCATTGTCGGAACTAGAAGCACAAGCATTTCGCTACACTCGCATTAACATCTGCTAACCATGTGTATGTGACAAATAAAATTTGATTTGATTTGATTTAGTAACTGTCTGTTAGGTGGTAGTAACTGTCTGTTAGGTGGTAGTAACTGTCTGTTAGGTGGCAGTAACTGTCTGTTAGGTGGCAGTAACTGTCTGTTAGGTGGTAGTAACTGTCTGTTAGGTGGCAGTAACTGTCTGTTGGGTGGTAGTAACTGTCTGTTGGGTGGTAGTAACTGTCTGTTAGGTGGTAGTAACTGTCTGTTAGGTGGTAGTAACTGTCTGTTAGGTGGTAGTAACTGTCTGTTGGGTGGTAGTAACTGTCTGTTGGGTGGTAGTAACTGTCTGTTAGGTGGTAGTAACTGTCTGTTAGGTGGCAGTAACTGTCTGTTAGGTGGTAGTAACTGTCTGTTAGGTGGTAGTAACTGTCTGTTAGGTGGCAGTAACTGTCTGTTAGGTGGTAGTAACTGTCTGTTGGGTGGTAGTAACTGTCTGTTGGGTGGTAGTAACTGTCTGTTAGGTGGCAGTAACTGTCTGTTAGGTGGTAGTAACTGTCTGTTGGGTGGTAGTAACTGTCTGTTAGGTGGTAGTAACTGTCTGTTAGGTGGTAGTAACTGTCTGTTGGGTGGTAGTAACTGTCTGTTGGGTGGTAGTAACTGTCTGTTAGGTGGCAGTAACTGTCTGTTAGGTGGTAGTAACTGTCTGTTAGGTGGTAGTAACTGTCTGTTGGGTGGTAGTAACTGTCTGTTGGGTGGTAGTAACTGTCTGTTAGGTGGCAGTAACTGTCTGTTAGGTGGTAGTAACTGTCTGTTAGGTGGTAGTAACTGTCTGTTGGGTGGTAGTAACTGTCTGTTGGGTGGCAGTAACTGTCTGTTAGGTGGTAGTAACTGTCTGTTAGGTGGTAGTAACTGTCTGTTAGGTGGTAGTAACTGTCTGTTAGGTGGTAGTAACTGTCTGTTAGGTGGTAGTAACTGTCTGTTAGGTGGTAGTAACTGTCTGTTAGATGGTAGTAACTGTCTGTTAGGTGGTAGTAACTGTCTGTTAGGTGGTAGTAACTGTCTGTTAGGTGGTAGTAACTGTCTGTTAGGTGGTAGTAACTGTCTGTTAGGTGGTAGTAACTGTCTGTTGGGTGGTAGTAACTGTCTGTTGGGTGGTAGTAACTGTCTGTTGGGTGGTAGTAACTGTCTGTTAGGTGGTAGTAACTGTCTGTTAGGTGGTAGTAACTGTCTGTTGGGTGGTAGTAACTGTCTGTTGGGTGGTAGTAACTGTCTGTTAGGTGGTAGTAACTGTCTGTTGGGTGACAGTAACTGTCTGTTAGGTGGTAGTAACTGTCTGTTAGGTGGTAGTAACTGTCTGTTAGGTGGTAGTAACTGTCTGTTAGGTGGCAGTAACTAGTAACTGTCTGTTGGGTGGCAGTAACTGTCTGTTGGGTGGTAGTAACTGTCTGTTAGGTGACAGTAACTGTCTGTTAGGTGGTAGTAACTGTCTGTTAGGTGGTAGTAACTGTCTGTTAGGTGGTAGTAACTGTCTGTTAGGTGGTAGTAACTGTCTGTTAGGTGGTAGTAACTGTCTGTTAGGTGGCAGTAACTGTCTGTTAGGTGGTAGTAACTGTCTGTTAGGTGGTAGTAACTGTCTGTTAGGTGGTAGTAACTGTCTGTTAGGTGGTAGTAACTGTCTGTTAGGTGGTAGTAACTGTCTGTTAGGTGGTAGTAACACTCTGTTCTACTGAATTGTGTTTCCTTCTCTCCAGTCTCCTCTATCTCTCTTTTTCATTATCTCTCTCTAACTCCCTTTTTCATTATCTCTCTCCTGTGCTGCTGTGTGTGTGCATGGTCAGTGATTTATTTCAGCATGGCAAAAATCATATATGAGAAAAGATGGCTGCTAGGGCTAGAATATCTCGCCCCTCCCTTCCGAACTCCTCACAACCAACCAACAAAAACAAACAAACAAACAACCAAACAAACAAGCACGCACGCACGGACGCGGTAGAGTCTAGAGAGAGGTAGATTGAGGTAGAGTCTAGAGAGAGGTAGAATGTAGAGAGAGGTAGAGTCTAGAGAGAGGTAGAGTCTAGAGAGAGAGGTAGAGAGAGAGGTAGATTGAGGTAGAGTCTAGAGAGAGGTAGAGTCTAGAGAGAGAGAGGTAGAGTCTAGATAGAGGTAGAGTCTAGAGAGAGGTAGAGTCTAGAGAGAGGTAGAGTCTAGAGAGAGAGGTAGAGTCTAGAGAGAGGTAGAGTCTAGAGAGAGGTAGAGTCTAGAGAGAGGTAGTCTAGAGAGAGGTAGAGTCTAGAGAGAGGTAGAGTCTAGAGAGAGAGGTAGAGTCTAGAGAGAGAGGTAGAGTCTAGATAGAGGTAGAGTCTAGAGAGAGGTAGAGTCTAGATAGAGGTAGAGTCTAGAGAGAGGTAGAGTCTAGAGAGAGGTAGAGTCTAGATAGAGAGGTAGAGTCTAGATAGAGAGGTAGAGTCTAGAGAGAGGTAGTCTAGAGAGAGGTAGAGTCTAGAGAGAGGTAGTCTAGAGAGAGGTAGAGTCTAGAGAGAGAGGTAGAGTCTAGAGAGAGAGGTAGAGTCTAGAGAGAGAGGTAGAGTCTAGAGAGAGGTAGAGTCTAGAGAGAGGTAGAGTCTAGAGAGAGGTAGAGTCTAGATAGAGGTAGAGTCTAGAGAGAGGTAGAGTCTAGATAGAAGTAGAGTCTAGAGAGAGGTAGAGTCTAGAGAGAGGTAGTCTAGAGAGAGGTAGAGTCTAGAGAGAGAGGTAGAGTCTAGAGAGAGGTAGAGTCTAGATAGAAGTAGAGTCTAGAGAGAGGTAGAGTCTAGAGAGAGGTAGTCTAGAGAGAGGTAGAGTCTAGAGAGAGGTAGAGTCTAGAGAGAGGTAGAGTCTAGAGAGAGAGGTAGAGTCTAGATAGAGGTAGAGTCTAGAGAGAGGTAGAGTCTAGATAGAAGTAGAGTCTAGAGAGAGGTAGAGTCTAGAGAGAGGTAGTCTAGAGAGAGGTAGAGTCTAGAGAGAGAGGTAGAGTCTAGAGAGAGAGGTAGAGTCTAGAGAGAGAGGTAGAGTCTAGAGAGAGGTAGAGTCTAGAGAGAGGTAGAGTCTAGATAGAGGTAGAGTCTAGAGAGAGGTAGAGTCTAGAGAGAGGTAGAGTCTAGATAGAGAGGTAGAGTCTAGATAGAGAGGTAGAGTCTAGATAGAGAGGTAGAGTCTAGAGAGAGGTAGAGTCTAGAGAGAGGTAGTCTAGAGAGAGGTAGAGTCTAGAGAGAGGTAGTCTAGAGAGAGAGGTAGAGTCTAGAGAGAGAGGTAGAGTCTAGAGAGAGAGGTAGAGTCTAGAGAGAGGTAGAGTCTAGAGAGAGGTAGAGTCCAGAGAGAGGTAGAGTCTAGAGAGAGGTAGAGTCCAGAGAGAGGTAGAGTCCAGAGAGAGGTAGAGTCTAGAGAGGTAGAGTCCAGAGAGAGGTAGAGTCCAGAAAGAGGTAGAGTCCAGAGAGAGGTAGAGTCCAGAGAGAGGTAGAGTCTAGAGAGAGGTAGAGTCCAGAGAGAGGTAGAGTCTAGAGAGAGATAGAGTCTAGAGAGAGGTAGAGTCCAGAGAGAGGTAGAGTCTAGAGAGAGGTAGAGTCTAGAGAGAGGTATAGTCCAGAGAGAGGTAGAGTCTAGAGAGAGGTTGAGTCCAGATAGAGGTAGAATGTAGAGAGAGGTAGAGTCTAGAGAGAGGTAGAGTCCAGAGAGAGGTAGAATGTAGAGAGAGGTAGAGTCCAGAGAGAGGTAGAGTCTAGAGAGAGGTAGAGTCCAGAGAGAGGTAGAATGTAGAGAGAGGTAGAGTCCAGAGAGAGGTAGAGTCTAGAGAGAGGTAGAGTCCAGAGAGAGAGGTAGAGTCCAGAGAGAGAGGTAGAGCCTAGAGAGAGGTAGAGTCTAGAGAGAGGTAGAGTCCAGAGAGAGAGGTAGAGCCTAGAGAGAGAGGTAGAGCCTAGAGAGAGGCTGTAGGTGGATATAGGATGTAATATCTGGGGTTTCACAGCAGATTGCAGCACATGGTCAATAAAATCAATAAGTAATGTTTGACTTTAAACTGGAGAGAGCTGGCTGTGGAGGCAGCCACATGATAAATGGCGGCTAGAAACCTGGACTCCTTCTGGGTCAAAGGTCACTATCACCTTGAGATATCATCTAAAGCGGCTCCCTCCCGAGGCTGCGTCCTAAATTACACCCTTTTCTATAGTGCACTACTTTTGACCACTGCCCATGGGGAAGAGGGTGGCATTTAGGAGGCATCACTGATTGAGGCTTTAAAAGCAGCTCAGGCCGAGGCCAGCCCTCCATCCCTCCAACCCTCCAGTCCTCCAGTCCTCCATCCCCCCATCCCTCCATCCCTCCAACCCTCCATCCCTCCATCCCCCCATCCCTCCAGTCCCCCATCCTCCATCCCTCCATCCCCCCATCCTCCATCCCTCCAGCCCTCCATCCCCCATCCCTCCAGTCCTCCAGTCCTCCATCCCTCCACCCCACCAACCCTCCAACCCTCCATCCCTCCATCCCCCATCCCTCCATCCCTCCATCCTCCAGCCCTCCATCCCCCATCCCTCCATCCCTCCATCCCTCCATCCCCCATCCCTCCATCCCCTATCCCTCCAACCCTCCAGCCATCCAGTCCTCCAGCCCTCCATCCCTACAGCCCTCTATCCCTCCAACCCTCCATCCCTCCATCCCTCCAGCCCTCCAGCCCTCCATCCCTCCAACCCTCCAGTCCTCTAACCCTCCAGCACACCATCTCTCCAGCCCTCCAACCACCCATCCCTCCACCCCACCAACCCTCCAACCCACCAACCCTCCAGTCCTCCACCCCTCCAATCCTCCAGCCCTCCAATCCTCCAACCCTCCAACTCCCCATCCCTCCAGCCCTCCAGTCCTCCAGCCCTCCACCCCACCAACCCTCCAACCCACCAACCCTCCAGTCCTCCATCCCTCCACCCCACCAACCCTCCACCCCACCAACCCTCCAGCCCTCCATCCCTCAACCCTCCAACCCTCCGACCCTCCAGTCCTCCATCCCTCCAACCCCCCATCCCGCCAGTCCTCCACCCCTCCATCCCTCCGACCCTCCACCCCTCCAGTCCTCCATCCCTCCACCCCTCCAACCCTCCAGTCCTCCAGTCCTCCGACCCTCCAGTCCTCCAACCCTCCAGCCCTCCAACCCTCCAGTCCTCCAACCCTCCAGTCCTCCGACCCTCCAGTCCTCCGACCCTCCATCCCTCCAACTCCCCATCCCTCCATCCCACCAACCCTCCAGTCCTCCATCCCTCTAACTCCCCATCCCTCCAGCCCTCCAATCCTCCAGCCTTCCAATCCTCCAACCCTCCAGTCCTCCAACCCTCCAGGACTCCAGCCCTCCAGTCCTCCATCCCTCCACCCCACCAACCCTCCACCCCACCAACCCTCCAGTCCTCCATCCCTCCACCCCACCAACCCTCCAGTCCTCCATCCCTCCACCCCTCCAACCCACCAGTCCTCCAACCCACCAGTCCTCCAACCCTCCTGTCCTCCGACCCTCCACCCCTCCGACCCTCCACCCCTCCGACCCTCCAGTCCTCCAACCCTCCTGTCCTCCGACCCTCCAGTCCTCCATCCCTCCACCCCTCCGACCCTCCAGTCCTCCAACCCTCCTGTCCTCCGACCCTCCATCCCGCCAACCCTCCGACCCTCCAGTCCTCCAACCCTCCACCCCTCCATCCCTCCAGTCCTCCATCCCTCCAGTCCTCCGACCCTCCTGTCCTCCGACCCTCCTGTCCTCCGACCCTCCTGTCCTCCACCCCTCCGACCACTGGGTACGCTGACTGACCACTGCCTTGTTGTCCTCTCCTCCCCCTCCTCCTGTTCCCCCTCCTCCTCCCCCTGCTCCTGTTCTGTGCTGTAAAAGCAATTGATTTTGGGAGGTATTCCAATCATGAGCGACAGAGAGAGAGAAAGAGAGAGATCAACTATTTCCAGGCCCAGGGACATGTACTAGTCTGTGGCGACCTAAATGCCAGAATTGGACAAAAACCTGACACTCAGCACACAGGGGGACAAACACCTGCCTGGAGGTGACAGCATTCCCTCCCCCATATGCCCCCCTAGACACAACTATAAGAAAACCAACAAAAACAGGTCACAACTCCTGCAGCTCTGTCGCACGCTGGGTCTGTACATAGTCAATGGTAGGCTTGGAGGGGACTCTTAACGGTATCTTACATATTAAGAAACGCTATAGATGGAAGGAAAGTAGTGTAGAAACCCACAAGAAAACAATTGGTGAACGACAAATTAGAATCCCTGCTAGACAACTTCCTGGACAAAACATTTCACTGTAATAGTGAAGGTGTAAACTTGGCAGTAGAAAACCTAAACAGTATATTTCACCTCAGCTTCCCTATCAAATCAAAACATTTCAAGCAGACAACCTAAGAAAATTAACAACAATTTTTTTTTTTTATTATGAAAAACCTAAGAAAGAAATGGAGAAATTGAGACCCAGAAAGCCTGAGTCTACGCCTTCACTATGGTGAATCACTAAAACAATACAGAAATACACAACGGGAAAAGAAGGAACAGCACGTCAGAAATCAGCTCAAAGTAATTGAAGAATCCATAGAAAATTGGAAAAACACTAAACAAACAACAACAGCTATCTATCCAAAACAGAGATTTATGGGTAAACCACTTCTCCAATCTTTTTGGCTCTATAACAAAGAACAAAGAACAAACAGCAAAAACATATACATGATCAAATACAAATCTTAGAATCAACTATTAAAGAATACCATAAATTCCACTAACGGTCCATATGTAGCCAAAAGTAGCTGCTGCTCATTCCGTTTGCTCGAAAATGGATAAAGAAAATTAAGGCCCGTGTCCATAGAGACACATACCAGCTCTACTGGTAGTACTACACCTTCACCTGTTGACGACACAAGTTGTTCTGCTTTCACGAGCACATCCAATGCCGGCATCAGTAATTCTACATTGTTGTTAGCCCAGCTAGCATGGACACTGACAGTTGTGAATCTGATGCAGTCGAAGAGCTACTGCCCCCTTACCCAGGAAAGCACCGAACAACAGACAGGGACGTTGGACCATCGAAGAGGTGTAAATATGATGAGAACTACATTGATTTGGGGTTAACTTATATTGGGAGTCGTGCCTTTCCTCAGCCACAGTGTGTTATATGTGCAAAAGTATTATATCACAACTCAAAGAAACACTTGCTCAGACATTTAGAAACAAAACATGCCAATTTGAAAAATAAGCCACGGAAGTTTTTTAAATGAGAATTAAGACGACAGATACCATGAATAAGAAGGGGCTAGAAGCGTCTTATATGGCGAGCTACCGAGTGGCTAGGACAGGCAAGCCCCATACTTTTGTGGAGGACTTAATTATTCCTGCTGCCGTGGATATGACTGGGACAATGCTGGGGGAAAAGGCCCAAAAAACTATACAGACAATGCCTTCATCAAACAACACTGTTTCACGACGCATCAGTGACATGACATGTTTTGAAACAATTACTGCTTCGCATACAAGCCAGTGAATTCTATTACAGCTGGATGAGTCAACAGAGGTGGCGGGCCTGCCACAGCTCCTGGTATATGTCCGCTACGTTCATGGGGGTCAATTAAGGAAGACATCCTCTTCTGCAAACCACTGGAAGGACAACATGAGAGTATATATTTAAAGTACTGGGCAGCTTTTTGACATCAAATGGACTTTGGTGGTCAAGATGTGTTGGTATCTGTACTGATGGCACAAAAGCCATGACAGGGAGACATAGTGGAGTGGTAATGCGCGTGCAAGCAGTTGCTCCCGACGCCACTTGGGTACACTGCAGCATCCACCGAGAGGCTCTTGCTGCCAAGGGAATGCCTGACAGCTTGAAAGACGTTTTGGACACTACAGTGAAAATGGTTAACTTGGTTAAAGCAAGGCCCCTGAACTCTCGTGTATTTTCTGAATTATGCAATGATATGGGCAGCGACCATGTAATGCTTACAGAAGTGCGCTGGTTACCAAGGGGCAAAGTATTGACACGTTTTTTGAATTGAGAGACGAGATTAAAGTTTTCTTTACTGACCATCATTTTCACTTGTCTGACCGCTTGCATGATGCCGAGTTTCTCACACGACTGGCCTATCTGGGTGATGTTTTTTCTCACCTGAATGATCTGAATCTAGGATTACTGGGACTCTCCGCAACTATATTCAATGTGTGGGACAAAACTGAGGCTATGATTAAGAAGTTGGAGCTCTTCTCTGTCTGCATTAACAAGGACAACACACAGGTCTTTCCATCATTGTATGATTTTCTGTGTGCAAATGAACTCAAGCTTACGGACAATGTCAAATGTGATATAGCGAAGCATCTGAGTGAGTAGGGTGAGCAATTACTTAGGTACTTTCCCGAAACAGACGACACAAACAACTTGATTCGTTATCCCATTCATGCCCTGCCTCCAGTCCACTTACCGATATCTGAACAAGAGAGCCTCATCAAAATCGCAACAAGCGGTTCTGTGAAAATTGAATTTAATCAGAAGCCACTGCCAGATTTCTGGATAGGGCTGTGCTCAGAGTATCCAGCCTTGGCAAATCATGCTGTTAAGACACTGATGCCCTTTGCAACCACGTACCTATGTGAGAGTGGATTCTCGGCCCTCACTAGCATGAAAACTAAATACAGGCACAGACTGTGTGTGGAAAATGATTTAAGACTGAGACTCTCTTCAATACAACCAAACATTGCAGAGTTATGTGCATCCTTTCAAGCACACCCTTCTCATTAACCTGTGGTGAGTTATTCACTATTTTTGATGACCAAATAAGGTTTTATATGTAAGATGTCTAAATAAAGAGCAACATTATTGATTATTATATTATTATTTGTGCCCTGGTCTTATAAGAGCTCTTTGTCACTTCCCACGAGACGGGTTGTGACAAAAACTCACAATCATTCTTATGTTTAAAAATGTATTGTATAGTGTGTGTGTGTGGCAGGCTTACAATGATGGCAAAAAACAACATTTGAGAGTGCGCTGACCCAGGTGCTAGAGGGGGTACAGCTGGAGTGTGCTGACCCTGGTGCTAGAGGGGGTACAGCTGGAGTGTGCTGACCCTGGTGCTAGAGGGGGTACAGCTGGAGTGTGCTGACCCTGGTGCTAGAGGGGGTACAGCTGACCCAGGTGCTAGAGGGGGTACAGCTGACCCTGGTGCTAGAGGGGGTACAGCTGACCCTGGTGCTAGAGGGGGTACAGCTGACCCTGGTGCTAGAGGGGGTACAGATGACCCTGGAGCTAGAGGGGGTACAGCTGACCCTGGTGCTAGAGGGGGTACAGCTGACCCTGGTGCTAGAGGGGGTACAGCTGACCCTGGTGCTAGAGGGGGTACAGCTGACCCTGGTGCTAGAGGGGGTACAGCTGACCCTGGTGCTAGAGGGGGTACAGCTGACCCTGGAGCTAGAGGGGGTACAGCTGACCCTGGTGCTAGAGGGGGTACAGCTGACCCTGGAGCTAGAGGGGGTACAGCTGACCCTGGTGCTAGAGGGGGTACAGCTGACCCCGGTGCTAGAGGGGGTACAGCTGACCCCGGTGCTAGAGGGGGTACAGCTGACCCCGGTGCTAGAGGGGGTACAGCTGACCCTGGAGCTAGAGGGGGTACAGCTGACCCTGGTGCTAGAGGGGGTACAGCTGACCCTGGTGCTAGAGGGGGTACAGCTGACTCTGGTGCTAGAGGGGGTACAGCTGACCCTGGAGCTAGAGGGGGTACAGCTGACCCTGGTGCTAGAGGGGGTACAGCTGACCCTGGTGCTAGAAGGGGTACGCTGACCCTGGTGCTAGAGGGGGTACAGCTGACCCTGGTGCTAGAGGGGGTACAGCTGACCCTGGTGCTAGAGGGGGTACAGCTGACCCTGGTGCTAGAGGGGGTACAGCTGACCCAGGTGCTAGAGGGGGTACAGCTGACCCTGGTGCTAGAGGGGGTACAGCTGACCCTGGTGCTAGAGGGGGTACAGCTGACCCTGGTGCTAGAGGGGGTACAGCTGACCCTGGTGCTAGAGGGGGTACAGCTGACCCTGGTGCTAGAGGGGGTACAGCTGACCCAGGTGCTAGAGGGGGTACAGCTGACCCTGGAGCTAGAGGGGGTACAGCTGACCCTGGTGCTAGAGGGGGTACAGCTGACCCTGGTGCTAGAGGGGGTACAGCTGACCCTGGTGCTAGAGGGGGTACAGCTGACCCTGGTGCTAGAGGGGGTACAGCTGACCCTGGTGCTAGAGGGGGTACAGCTGACCCAGGTGCTAGAGGGGGTACAGCTGACCCTGGAGCTAGAGGGGGTACAGCTGACCCTGGTGCTAGAGGGGGTACAGCTGACCCTGGTGCTAGAGGGGGTACAACTGACCCTGGGGCTAGAGGGGGTACAGCTGACCCTGGTGCTAGAGGGGGTACAGCTGACCCTGGTGCTAGAGGGGGTACAGCTGGAGGTTGAATGTTTGAAGGGGTACGGGACTATAAAAAGTTTGCGAACCACTGTCCTAGAGCAACGACAAAACGCTACATACCTCGGCCTAAACATCAGCGCCAAATGTAACTTCTACAAAGCTGTGAACGATCTGAGAGACAAGGCAAGAAGGTCCTTCTATGCCATCTAAAGGAATATAAAATTCGACACACCTATTAGAATCTGGCAAAAATTACTTTAATCATTTGCCCTTTATAGTTGTGAGGTCTGGGATCTGCTCACCAACCAAGAATTCACATTGGGACAAACACCACATTGAGACTGTGCATGCATAATTCTGCTAAAAATATCCTCCGTGTACAACGTAAAACACCAAATAATGCATGCAGAGCAGAATTAGGCCGATACCCGCTAATTATCAAAATCCAGAAAAGAGACGTTAAATTCTACAACCACCTAAAAGGAAGCGATTCCCAAACCTTCCATAACAAAGCCATCACCTACAGAGAGATGAACCTAGAGAAGAGTCCCCTAAGCAAGCTGGTCCTAGGGCTCTGTTCACAAACACAAACACACCCCACAGAGACCCAGGACAGCAACACAATTAGACCCAACCAAATCATGAGAAAACAAAAATATAATTATTTCACACATTGGAAAAACTGAGCAAACTAGAATGCTATTTGTCCCTAAACAGAGAGTACACAGTGGCAGAATACCTGACCAATGTGACTGACCCAAACTTAAGGAAAGCTTTGACTATGTACAGACTCACTGAGCATAGCTTTGCTATTGAGAAAGGTCTCCGTAGGCAGACCTGGCTCTCAAGAGAAGACAGGCTATGTGCACACTGCCCACAAAATGAGGTGGAAACTGAGCTGCACTTCCTAACCTCCTGCTAAATGTATGACCATATTAGACACACATATTTCTCTCAGATTACACAGACCCACAAAGAATTAGAAAACAAACCCGATTTTGATAAACTCCCATATCTACTGGGTGAAATACTACAGTGTTCCATCACAGCAGCAAGATGTGTGACCTGTTGCCACAAGAAAAGGGCAACCAGTGAAGAACAAACACCATTGTAAATACAACCCATATTTATGTTTATTTATTTTCCCTTTTGTACTTTAACTATTTGCACATTGTTACAACACTGTATATATACATAATGACATTTTAAATGTTCATTTTTTATTGTTTGTTTCACTTTTGTTTATTATCTATTTCACTTGCTTTGGCAATGTAAACATATGTTTCTCATGCCAATAAAGCCCTTTGAATTTAGTTTAATTTAATAGAGAGAGGGGGGGGGGAGAAGAGAGAGAGAGAAAGGAGAGAGGGGAGAAAGACAGATAGAGAGAGAGAAAGGAGAGAGGGGAGAAAGAGAGAAGAGAGAGAGAGAAAGGAGAGAGGGGAGAAAGAGAGAAGAGAGAAGCTCCCATTGGGAAACAATGTTGATTCAACCAGAGGGAGAAGAGAGAAAGAAAGCTGACAGAGAGAGAGAGAGAGAGACAGAGAGAAGAGACAGAGAGAGGGGAGAGAGAGAGAGACAGGAGTCGGAGAGAAGAGAAAGTGGAGACAGAGAGAGAGAGAGAGAGATACAGAGAGACGAGACAGAGCGAGAAAGAGGAGTCAGAGAGGAGACAGACAAAGAAGAGACAGAGAGAGGAGACAGAGCGGGGAGAGGAGAGAGAGGAGACAGAGCGAGAGAGAGAGAGAGAGAGATACAGAGAGAAGAGACAGACAGAGAAAGAGGAGTCGGAGAGGAGACAGAGCGAGGAGAGGAGACAGAGAGAGGAGAGGAGACAGAGAGAGGAGAGGAGACAGAGCGAGAGAGAGGAGGGGAGACAGAGAGAGGAGACAGAGAGAAAGGAGACAGAGAGAGGGGAGACAGAGAGAGGAGACAGAGAGAGAGAAGACAGAGAGAGATGGGAGACAGAGAGAGAGAGAGAGAGGAGACAGAGAGAGAGGAGACAGATAGAGATGGGAGACAGAGAGAGAGGAGACAGTGAGAGGGAAGAAAGAGAGATGGGAGACAGAGAGAGAGGAGACAGAGAGAGATGGGAGACAGAGAGAGAGGAGAAGGCCCTACAGATGAACAGGATGTTATAATGAATTGCGAACAGAACAATACTCTCCAATATCTAAAAGGTAACAAATGACCAGGTTCACTTTGCACTAACTGATAGCAGTGAATACATGGGCTTTATTCCTACGGTGGCACTGAAGAGAAATTCACAATGTTAGTTTGGGTTGCAGTGGTTTCATTACTAGTCCCATTTATTTATTTCATTTTATTCAGGGATTCACTCACTTGAATACTCACTCCCTCAATTACTCCCTGAAATGTATCAGGGGAATAAGAATTACATGTAAATATTAGTTTGCACAAATACAATGTGATGTAATCCAACATTACTTTGTCTGTCTGACACAGAAGTACCAATCATTGATTGATTTGGAATAAAACAGGAGGCAAAGAACATGCAGTTACTTCCTCACATCCCATAATAATGCACACTGGTTGTACTGTTTGACGTGATTCCTTGCTGTTCCCTGGCTCTGCAGCTGACCTTTTCGTATTGTATTATCGAGTGTCTCTTCCCCTGGCTCATCCTATACCACCTTGAAGTAGCAGCCTCTCTCTCTTTACCTACAGCCCCTCTCCTCCTCTCTCTTTTACCTACAACCCCTCTCCTCCTCTCTCTTTACCTACAACCCCTCTCCTCTCTCTTTACCTACAACCCCTCTCCTCCTCTCTCTTTACCTACAACCTCTCTCCTCCTCTCTCTTTACCTACAACCCCTCTCCTCCTCTCTCTTTACCTACAACCCCTCTCCTCCTCTCTCTTTACCTACAACCCCTCTCCTCCTCTCTCTTTACCTACAACCCCTCTCCTCCTCTCTCTTTTACCTACAACCCCTCTCCTCCTCTCTCTTTACCTACAACCCCTCTCCTCCTCTCTCTTTACCTACAACCTCTCTCCTCCTCTCTCTTTTACCTACAACCCCTCTCCTCCTCTCTCTTTACCTACAACCTCTCTCATCCTCTCTCTTTACCTACAACCTCTCTCCTCCTCTCTCTTTACCTACAACCCCTCTCCTCCTCTCTCTTTTACCTACAACCTCTCTCCTCCTCTCTCTTTACCTACAACCCCTCTCCTCCTCTCTCTTTACCTACAACCCCTCTCCTCCTCTCTCTTTACCTACAACCCCTCTCCTCCTCTCTCTTTTACCTACAACCCCTCTCCTCCTCTCTCTTTTACCTACAACCCCTCTCCTCCTCTCTCTTTTACCTACAACCCCTCTCCTCTCTCTTTTACCTACAACCCCTCTCCTCCTCTCTCTTTACCTACAACCTCTCTCCTCCTCTCTCTTTTACCTACAACCTCTCTCCTCTCTCTTTACCTACAACCCCTCTCCTCCTCTCTCTTTTACCTACAACCTCTCTCCTCCTCTCTCTTTACCTACAACCTCTCTCCTCCTCTCTCTTTTACCTACAACCTCTCTCCTCCTCTCTCTTTACCTACAACCCCTCTCCTCCTCTCTCTTTACCTACAACCCCTCTCCTTCTCTCTTTTACCTACAACCCCTCTCCTCCTCTCTCTTTACCTACAACCCCTTTCCTCTCTCTTTTACCTACAACCCATCTCCTCCTCTCTCTTTTACCTACAACCCCTCTCCTCCTCTCTCTTTTACCTACAACCCCTCTCCTCCTCTCTCTTTACCTACAACCTCTCTCCTCCTCTCTCTTTTACCTACAACCCCTCTCCTCCTCTCTCTTTACCTACAACCCCTCTCCTCCTCTCTCTTTTACCTACAACCCATCTCCTCCTCTCTCTTTACCTACAACCCCTCTCCTCCTCTCTCTTTTACCTACAACCCTTCTCCTCCTCTCTCTTTACCTACAACCCCTCTCCTCCTCTCTCTTTACCTACAACCCCTCTCCTCCTCTCTCTTTTACCTACAACCCATCTCCTCCTCTCTCTTTACCTACAACCCCTCTCCTCCTCTCTCTTTACCTACAACCCCTCTCCTCCTCTCTCTTTTACCTACAACCCATCTCCTCCTCTCTCTTTTACCTACAACCCATCTCCTCCTCTCTCTTTACCTACAACCCCTCTCCTCCTCTCTCTTTACCTACAACCCCTCTTCTCCTCTCTCTTTACCTACAACCTCTCTCCTCCTCTTTTTATCTACCACTCCTATCTTTCTACCTCTCGTCTACCTTACCTCTCCTCTTCCCTCTCCCTCTCCTCTCTTCTACCTTACCTCTCCTTGTTTCCTTAGTTGTATTCCTGTGTTCTAGTCTTTGTCAGTGTGTCCTCCTCTTGTTAGGGAGCAGGTCATCTATCTGGGAGGTATTGGCCTGCTGCTCTGGTGTCTGGGAGGTATTGGCCTGCATCGCTGGTGTCTGGGAGGTATTGGCCTGCAGCTCTGGTGTCTGGGAGGTATTGGCCTGCAGCTCTGGTGTCTGGGAGGTATTGGCCAGCAGCTCTGGTGTCTGGGAGGTATTGGCCAGCAGCTCTGGTGTCTGGGAGGTATTGGCCTGCAGCTCTGGTGTCTGGGAGGTATTGGCCAGCAGCTCTGGTGTCTGGGAGGTATTGGCCTGCAGCTCTGGTGTCTGGGAGGTATTGGCCTGCAGCGCTGGTGTCTGGGAGGTATTGGCCTGCAGCTCTGGTGTCTGGGAGGTATTGGCCAGCAGCTCTGGTGTCTGGGAGGTATTGGCCTGCAGCTCTGGTGTCTGGGAGGTATTGGCCTGCAGCTCTGGTGTCTGGGAGGTATTGGCCTGCAGCTCTGGTGTCTGGGAGGTATTGGCCAGCAGCTCTGGTGTCTGGGAGGTATTGGCCAGCTGCTCTGGTGTCTGGGAGGTATTGGCCTGCAGCGCTGGTGTCTGGGAGGTATTGGCCTGCAGCTCTGGTGTCTGGGAGGTATTGGCCAGCAGCTCTGGTGTCTGGGAGGTATTGGCCAGCAGCTCTGGTGTCTGGGAGGTATTGGCCTGCAGCTCTGGTGTCTGGGAGGTATTGGCCTGCAGCTCTGGTGTCTGGGAGGTATTGGCCTGCAGCTCTGGTGTCTGGGAGGTATTGGCCAGCAGCTCTGGTGTCTGGGAGGTATTGGCCTGCAGCTCTGGTGTCTGGGAGGTATCGGCCTGCAGCTCTGGTGTCTGGGAGGTATTGGCCTGCAGCTCTGGTGTCTGGGAGGTATTGGCCTGCAGCTCTGGTGTCTGGGAGGTATTGGCCTGCAGCTCTGGTGTCTGGGAGGTATTGGCCTGCAGCTCTGGTGTCTGGGAGAAGAGGGGCTGGCCGGGGTGAGAGTTCAGACGGAAGGGGTTTAACTAACACTAGACTAGGTTACCCAGGGGTTTAACTAATACTAGACTAGGTTACCCAGGGGTTTAACTAACACTAGACTAGTTTACCCAGGGGTTTAACTAACACTAGACTAGGTTACCCAGGGGTTTAACTAACACTAGACTAGGTTACCCGGGGGTTTAACTGTAACACTAGACTAGGTTACCCAGGGGTTTAACTGTAACACTAGACTAGGTTACCCGGGGGTTTAACTAATACTAGACTAGATTACCCAGGGGTTTAACTGTAACACTAGGCTAGGTTACCCGGGGGTTTAACTGTAACACTAGACTAGGTTACCCAGGGGTTTAACTGTAACACTAGACTAGGTTACCCAGGGGTTTAACTGTAACACTAGACTAGGTTACCCAGGGGTTTAACTAACACTAGACTAGGTTACCCAGGGGTTTAACTGTAACACTAGACTAGGTTACCCAGGGGTTTAACTGTAACACTAGACTAGGTTACCCAGGGGTTTAACTGTAACACTAGACTAGGTTACCCAGGGGTTTAACTAACACTAGACTAGGTTACCCAGGGGTTTAACTGTAACACTAGACTAGGTTACCCAGGGGTTTAACTGTAACACTAGACTAGGTTACCCAGGGGTTTAACTGTAACACTAGACTAGGTTACCCAGGGGTTTAACTAACACTAGACTAGGTTACCCAGGGGTTTAACTAACACTAGACTAGGTTACCCAGGGGTTTAACTGTAACACTAGACTAGGTTACCCAGGGGTTTAACTAACACTAGACTAGGTTACCCAGGGGTTTAACTGTAACACTAGACTAGGTTACCCAGGGGTTTAACTAACACTAGACTAGGTTACCCAGGGGTTTAACTAACACTAGACTAGGTTACCCAGGGGTTTAACTGTAACACTAGACTAGGTTACCCAGGGGTTTAACTGTAACACTAGACTAGGTTACCCAGGGGTTTAACTGTAACACTAGACTAGGTTACCCAGGGGTTTAACTAACACTAGACTAGGTTACCCAGGGGTTTAACTGTAACACTAGACTAGGTTACCCAGGGGTTTAACTAACACTAGACTAGGTTACCCAGGGGTTTAACTAACACTAGACTAGGTTACCCAGGGGTTTAACTGTAACACTAGACTAGGTTACCCAGGGGTTTAACTGTAACACTAGACTAGGTTACCCAGGGGTTTAACTGTAACACTAGACTAGGTTACCCAGGGGTTTAACTAACACTAGACTAGGTTACCCAGGGGTTTAACTAACACTAGACTAGGTTACCCAGGGGTTTAACTGTAACACTAGACTAGGTTACCCAGGGGTTTAACTGTAACACTAGACTAGGTTACCCGGGGGTTTAACTGTAACACTAGACTAGGTTACCCGGGGGTTTAACTGTAACACTAGACTAGGTTACCCGGGGGTTTAACTGTAACACTAGACTAGGTTATGGAACAATACATCACAGCTGGAAACTGGACTCATTAACTACCTCTCACCTCCAGCCTTATAGATGTGGCGGGGAGCTACGGCACAAAATGGCTGCCATGTTTCACTCAGGTAGTGCTGGACACGGGGCGGCAGGTAGTGCTGGACACGGGGCGGCAGGTAGCCTAGTGGTTAGAGCGTTGGGCCAGTAACCGAAAGGTTGCTAGATCGAATCCCCGAGCTGGACAAGGTAAAAATCTGTCGTTCTGCCCCTGAACAAGGCACTGTTCCCCGGTAGGCCGTCATTGTAAATATGAATTTGTTCTTAATTGACTTGCCTAGTTAACTATTTTAAATGTTTAAATATGCAGGCCAGGTTTCCCTTGTTAAATAGGTATTTTGACCTCAAACGGACTTCCTGGCTAAAAGACAAATAACACTCCCACACTACTTTATAAAACAATTTATTTTATATTTAATTTCAATTACACTTCATTATTCAGATCAGCCTCCTGCCACTAATTAAATTTGGCTGTTTTAAAGCACACATATCATTTCAGTTAAGTCCGTTAATAAGTAATTAGTCACTAATAATAATTTTCAGTTAATAAATAATTTGTCGTTCGTAATGATTGGGGAAATCAATAATAAAGTCAAGTTCAATATGATTAGAAATTCTCCTTAAAACATTCAGAATCCTCATGACTATTCAAACAAACCCGACAGACAGGTGTGTGTGTGTGTGTGTGTGTGTGTGTGTGCGTGTTCAGTAGCGTAGACTAGAGATGGGTCTTCGAGGAACAGGCTTCTGCGTGGTCTAATTATCTGGTTTAAGGTCAACCTTTCTGAGCTGGGAGAGACAGCGTGCACGCACACACACACACACACACACACACACACACACACACACACACACACACTAGAGAATAAAGACTGAGGTGAGTAATTACTTCAACTGTTCGATTACAGAGGGGCAGATTAGGTCCTCCCTCCATCCGTCTCTCCATTCCTACAGGATTGTCCCTTTCATCTCTCTCCATCCCTCCCTCTGTCTCTCCATCCCTACAGGACTGTCCCTTTCATCTCCCTCCATCCCTCCCTCCGTCTCTCCATCCCTACAGGACTGTCCCTTTCATCTCCCTCCATCCCTCCCTCCGTCTCTCCATCCCTACAGGACTGTCCCTTTCATCTCCCTCCATCCCTCCCTCCCTCCGTCTCTCCATTCCTACAGGACTGTCCCTTTCATCTCCCTCCATCCCTCCCTCCGTCTCTCCATCCCTACAGGACTGTCCCTTTCATCTCCCTCCATCCCTCCCTCCGTCTCTCCATCCCTACAGGACTGTCCCTTTCATCTCCCTCCATCCCTCCCTCCGTCTCTCCATCCCTACAGGACTGTCCCTTTCATCTCCCTCCATCCCTCCCTCCGTCTCTCCATTCCTACAGGACTGTCCCTTTCATCTCCCTCCATCCCTCCCTCCGTCTCTCCATCCCTACAGGACTGTCCCTTTCATCTCTCTCCATCCCTCCCTCTGTCTCTCCATCCCTACAGGACTGTCCCTTTCATCTCCCTCCATCCCTCCCTCCGTCTCTCCATCCCTACAGGACTGTCCCTTTCATCTCCCTCCATCCCTCCCTCCGTCTCTCCATTCCTACAGGACTGTCCCTTTCACCTCCCTCTATCCCTCCCTCTGTCTCTCCATCCCTACAGGACTGTCCCTTTCATCTCCCTCCATCCCTCCCTCCGTCTCTCCATCCCTACAGGACTGTCCCTTTCATCTCCCTCCATCCCTCCCTCCGTCTCTCCATCCCTACAGGACTGTCCCTTTCATCTCCCTCCATCCCTCCCTCCGTCTCTCCATTCCTACAGGACTGTCCCTTTCATCTCCCTCCATCCCTCCCTCCGTCTCTCCATCCCTACAGGACTGTCCCTTTCATCTCCCTCCATCCCTCCCTCCGTCTCTCCATCCCTACAGGACTGTCCCTTTCATCTCCCTCCATCCCTCCCTCCGTCTCTCCATCCCTACAGGACTGTCCCTTTCATCTCCCTCCATCCCTCCCTCCGTCTCTCCATTCCTACAGGACTGTCCCTTTCATCTCCCTCCATCCCTCCCTCCGTCTCTCCATCCCTACAGGACTGTCCCTTTCATCTCTCTCCATCCCTCCCTCTGTCTCTCCATCCCTACAGGACTGTCCCTTTCATCTCCCTCCATCCCTCCCTCCGTCTCTCCATCCCTACAGGACTGTCCCTTTCATCTCCCTCCATCCCTCCCTCCGTCTCTCCATTCCTACAGGACTGTCCCTTTCACCTCCCTCTGTCTCTCCATCCCTCCCTCTGTCTCTCCATTCCTACAGGACTGTCCCTTTCAGCGCCCTCCGTCTCTCCATCCCTCCCTCCATCAGTCACTGCTAAGGAGCTCTCCATCTACACTTCTGAGAGGATAATAACTATACACGGATATATAACAAGCGTTTTAATACAATACTCCTCCAGACCATCTTGCATCTCAAATGGCACCCTATATAGTGCACTACTTTTAACCAGAGCCCCCATAGGGAATAGGGTGCCATTTCAGATGCACTGTATATACAGTGGGGAGAACAAGTATTTGATACACTGCCGATTTTGCAGGTTTTCCTACTTACAAAGCATGTAGAGGTCTGTAATTATTATCATAGGTACACTTCAACTATGAGAGACGGAATCTAAAACAAAAATCCAGAAAATCACATTGTATGATTTTTAAGTAATTAATTTGCATTTTATTGCATGACATAAGTATTTGATACATCAGAAAAGCAGAACTTAATATTTGGTACAGAAACCTTTGTTTGCAATTACAGAGATCATACGTTTCCTGTAGTTCTTGACTAGGTTTGCACACACTGCAGCAGGGATTTTGGCCCACTCCTCCCTACAGATCTTCTCCAGATCCTTCAGGTTTCGGGGCTGTCGCTGGGCAATACGGACTTTCAGCTCCCTCCAAAGATTTTCTATTGGGTTCAGGTCTGGAGACTGGCTAGGCCACTCCAGGACCTTGAGATGCTTCTTACGGAGCCACTCCTTAGTTGCCATGGCTGTGTGCTTCGTGTCGTTGTCATGCTGGAAGACCCAGCCACGACCCATCTTCAATGCTCTTACTGAGGGAAGGAGGTTGTTGGCCAAGATCTCGCGATACATGGCCCCATCCATCCTCCCCTCAATACGGTGCAGTCGTCCTGTCCCCTTTGCAGAAAAGCATCCCCAAAGAATGATGTTTCCACCTCCATGCTTCACGGTTGGGATGGTGTTCTTGGGGTTGTACTCATACTTCTTCTTCCTCCAAACACGGCGAGTGGAGTTAGACCAAAAAGCTCTATTTTTGTCTCATCAGACCACATGACCTTCTCCCATTCCTCCTCTGGATCATCCAGATGGTCATTGGCAAACTTCAGACAGGCCTGGACATGCACTGGCTTAAGCAGGGGGACCTTGCGTGCGCTGCAGGATTTTAATCCATGACGGCGTAGTGTGTTACTAATGGTTTTCTTTGAGACTGTGGTCCCAGCTCTCTTCAGGTCATTGACCAGGTCCTGCCGTGTAGTTCTGGGCTGATCCCTCACCTTCCTCATGATCATTGATGCCCCACGAGGTGAAATCTTGCATGGAGCCCCAGACCGAGGGTGATTGACCGTCATCTTGAACTTCTTCCATTTTCTAATAATTGCGCCAACAGTTGTTTCCTTCTCACCAAGCTGCTTGCCTATTGTCCTGTAGCCCATCCCAGCCTTGTGCAGGTCTACAATTTTATCCCTGATGTCCTTACACAGCTCTCTGGTCTTGGCCATTGTGGAGAGGTTGGAATCTGTTTGATTGTGTGTGGACAGGTGTCTTTTATACAGGTAACGAGTTCAAACAGGTGCAGTTAATACAGGTAATGAGTGGAGAACAGGAGGGCTTCTTAAAGAAAAACTAACAGGTCTGTGAGAGCCGGAATTCTTACTGGTTGGTAGGTGATCAAATACTTATGTCATGCAATAAAATGCAAATTAATTATTTAAAAATCATACAATGTGATTTTCTGGATTTTTGTTTTAGATTCCGTCTCTCACAGTTGAAGTGTACCTATGATAAAAATTACAGACCTCTACATGCTTTGTAAGTAGGAAAACCTGCAAAATCGGCAGTGTATCAAATACTTGTTCTCCCCACTGTATATATATATATATGTGTGTACTGTGTAATCATACCGGTCTGAATCAATGTGAATCAACATTCAACATGAATCAACTTGAGTCACTCACACAAAAGCCTAGTCACTGTGTAATCATGCGATACCGGTCTGAATCAATATGAATCAACATTCAACGTGAATCAACTTGAGTCACTCACACAAAAGCCTAGTCACTGTCAGACATATAATTTTTATTGAACACAGAAGTCAAACACAATAGATCGTTTTTAAACACAGGACATTACAGTACGTCTTCATCAATATAATATATTATTAGGTGAACGATCGAAAGCACATATGCACGGCAGGTACACCACAGTTACAGGTACAGTCACAGAGCACCTTCAGAGCCAAACTACAACATAGAGACAGTAGGGAAGCTAGATCAATATCATCATCACCTTCATCACCCCCATCGTCATCACCACCACCATCATGATCTTCATCACCACTACCACCATTGCCATCATCATCATCATCACACTGGCAACACACTAGATAATGTTAAGCCTATCAAATAAACTGACATTGAAGTTCTTTTATGTCTGTCTATTTAAGAGAAGGGCAGCTGACAGATCAATAGGATACTTAAAGCAACGGCAGGAGTGCTGCCAGTTTGTGTTTCAGCACGGAGCGAGGGAGTGTGAGAGAGGAGAGAGGAGAGAGGGAGTGTGAGAGAGGAGAGAGGAGCGAGGAGAGGAGAGAGGAGCGAGGGAGTGTGAGAGAGGAGAGAGGGAGTGTGAGAGGAGAGAGGAGCGAGGAGAGGAGAGAGGAGCGAGGGAGTGTGAGAGAGGAGAGAGGAGAGAGAGAGAGGTAGGGTAGATCTGTATTGGTCCTAGCTGCAGTTGAGCTATAGCAGAACTGAAATCTCTTGTCCGGTGATACAGAAGAATGAAAAGAGATATAGAATTTATTAATGAAAAATAAAGAATTGGATTGTAAAAATAGCATTCCTGCAAGCAGGGAGAAATATCACAGAATGTGTTGACATTTAGGAAAGAAAATCTGCAGGAAGCTACATTTCATCTTCATCAAGTTCTGAGGAGTAACATTGCATAACCTTCACGTGTCAAACTTTAGTTTCAGCTTTTAAACATCTATATTGGAGAAACATTTCAGCCAAGCAAAAAAAAAAAGTCAAAACACCAAACTACTTGGTCCTCTTTATTAAAGGAACACGTAAAACATCTTTGCGTCCGTCAACCTGAAACACAAAGACAAGCTAGATTCCAGAAGGCTCCGTGATATCCACAGGACCAGGTGGGAATAGTTCTCTCCTACTGCTCAGGAAGTGAGGGTGCAGCAGACAGACAGACAGACAGACAGAGACAGACAGGCAGCCCAGCAGCTATCCCCACTGAACGCTGTTTACAGTCTGCCTGGTGTACTCCATGCTGCTGAGGCTGGAGCCAGGCTTGGGGCTGGGCTCTGTCTGTCTCTGTGGTTCAGCCTAATGACAGAGACTGGCTGTGGCTCAAGGAGGGGAGGAAGGAGGAGGTAGGAAGGGAGGGAGGAAGAGGAAGAGAGAGGGAAGGAAGCCTCACGACCTTCTCTATAGAGATATACCCTAAGTCCTGCTCTCCAATACACACACCGTGACAGACAGTGCTCCATGTACACTAACAGTGTATTGGTGGGAATTCATTAGCCATGGCAAGTACGTAGCTAGCAGCCTCCAGAGAGGAAGACCATTAAAGGAACAGTCCTCCTGAACACAGGAGGTACATTAGGAAACTCAGCTCCACCATCAGCTTTCCCTCTTCCAACCGTAACCATTAAGTAACGGAAAATGCAAAACTGACCCAAGATTAGCCTTCTAGGGACAACTTCACACGACACCTGAACCGCAGCCAATCACAGCAGAGCCAAGTGTTCCATACGTCTCCAGTAATCTAGAGAGGGAATGTGTTTCAAAACACTACCGGTCAAAGGTTTTACAACACCTCACTCATTCAAGAGTTTGTCTTTATTTGGACTATTTTCTACATTGTAGAATAATAGTGAAGACATCAAAACTATAAAATAACACATATGGAATCATGTAGTAACCAAAAAAAGATTTTTCAAATAGTCACCCTTTGGCTTGATGACAGCTTTGCACACTCTTGGCATTCTCTCAACCAGCTTCATGAGGTAGTCACCTGGAATGCATTTTCAATTAACAGGTGTGCCTTCTTCAAAGTTAATTTGTGGAATTTCTTTCCTTCTTAATGCGTTTGAGCCAATCAGTTGTGTTGTGACAAGGTAGGGGGGTATACAGAAGATTCTTCAAGTGCAGTCGCAAAAACCATCAAGCACTATGATGAAACAGGCTCTCATGAGAACCGCCACAGTGAACGGAAGACCCAGAGTTACCTCTGCTGCAGGGGATAAGTTTATTAGAGTTAACAGCCACAGAAATTGAAGCCCAAATAAATGCTTCACGGAGTTCAAGTGAAAGACACATCTCAACATCAACTGTTCAGAGGAGACTGCGTGAATCAGGCCTTCATGGTCGAATTGCTGCAAAGAAACCACTACCGAAGGACACCAATAAGAAGAAGAGACTTGCTTGGGCCAAGAAACATGAGCAATGGACATTAGACCAGTGGAAATCTGTCCTTTGGTCTGGAGTCCAAATTGGAGATTTGATTTATTTAGAATTCAAGGCCCACTTAACCAGCATGGCTACCACAGCATTCTGCAGCGATACGCCATCCCATCTGGTTTGGTGGGACTATCAACACACCTCCAGGCTGTGTAAGAGCTAGTTTACCAAGGAGAGTGATTGAGTGCTGCATCAGATGACCTGGCCTCAACAATCCCCCGACCTCAAACAAATTGAGAAGGTTTGGGATGAGTCGGACCGCAGAGTGAAGGAAAAGCAGCCAACAAGTGCTCAGCATATGTGGGAACTCCTTCAAGACTGTTGAAAAAGCATTCCAGGTGAAGCTGGTTGAGAGAATGCCAAGTGTGTGCAAAGCTGTCATCGAGGCAAAGGGGGGATATTTTTAGAATCTCAAATATAAAATATATTCTGATTTGTTTAATACTTTTTTGGGTTATTACATGATTCCATATGTGTTATTTCATAGTTTTAATGTCTTCACCATTATTCTACAATGCAGAAAATAGTAAAAAAAAATAAGAAAAACCTTTGAATGAGTGAGGTGTTGTAAAACATTTGACCGGTATTTTACATGTCTGTCACTCTAACAGGTTAGTTACCAGCCAATGTATGAAGTCTTTCGACACCTCAGACAAACGCTCCGGTGCTGAGAGCAGTATCAGCTCTGTTTTTAAAACAGACGTACTATAACAAAAGGAGTTCCTCAAGGTTGTGTGTTAGACCCACTGATACTACAATGTTCCGTTCATCTCATTCAAAAGAATTACAAAAACATAATTTAAGGCAGCCTGGAAGAAAAATGAGATGAAATCCTGCCTCTAGGGTCTTTCTCACTTACTTTTCTCTACTTGACTCTTTCCATCGCAATGTTTGTTTTTCTTTCTCAGAGAAACTGCCAAAAAACACATTTTCTGAAGCTATTACAGTGGGCAGTGGAGAAAAGAGATTAAGATCTTCCAAGGTTGGAGGGAAGTCAAGTCAAGACCATCAAAAGCAGTCTGACAAGATTGTGGGGGGGGTACTTTTTTTGTGCGGAGAGAACTTGTGAAAAGCTTTGACACGCTTGGGCTTGCAGGTGTTCTCTGGCGTTAGAAGCTTTTACACGGCTAATGAAAGGAACTTGACAGCAGCGGAGATGAGGTGGAGAAAAGCGGAGCAGGCAGTGCCGGCAGAGCAGCAGCAGAGCAGAGAACTCACAGGGACCCTAAAAACACTCACAGGGACCCTAAAAACACTCGCAGCCTGCTGCCGGGCCAGGGGTTTATAGCAAGAAGAAAATAATAGCATCTGCACACATTCCAGGGATATATAGTCAATGTAAAGTCTCTCTAAAATATATCCATACTCTCAGAAACTACAGTAGTATCTATATATACTCTCACAACCTAGTATCTGTATATACTCTCAGAACCTAGTATCTGTATATACTCTCAGAACCTAGTATCTTGTACGTACTCTCAGAACCTAGTATATCTGCAATAAGAGGATCAGGGCGAAGGTTTTTTTCTTTGCTACGTCGTGGCCGTCCTATAGGACTCCTTGGCTCAATGTACATATTAATACGAGTATCTTAGCCTGCCACATTATTCTAGTCAGTATCCAACAGCTAATAAACAGACAGAGGTACGTAGTAAAACAAGCAGCAACAATGATAAAGCCTTTATAGTGATATATTCTTCATATGATATGATCTTCCTCTCGGACCTAATAGTGATACGTTTTTAAAACACGTCTTCCCTCTCTTTGGGGTGTAATATAAACATTCGGGAGGGTAGAATGGCTTGGTAAAGTGTTCGTGTTTAAAGGTGTACATCGTCAGTTGCCGTAGAGGTGAGCAAAGGAGGGTGTCCTATTTAACACACGGCTCAGATGCTTGGTGCAGTTAAGACAAAATGCGTAACCCCAAACACACTTTTTACACCTGACACCTCTCAGTGCAGGTCCACACCTGACCTCTCCATCACACGCACAACAATTTATTAAAGGTGTAAAGTTTACATCTAGAAGCCGAATCAGCACACCAAGGGCTTTGAAAAGACCAAGACAGACTAGACAGCAACACTAGTGGTGTTTCACTTTAAATAACAGAGGAGAGGAAATGTCTGGGGAGGAGAGGAACAACAACAATTAGATCAAGTGGAGGAATTAAAATGGACAACAGTGTAAACAACAGGACAATGAAACAGCAGTAATAGTAATCAATGTAAACGATAGATGCACAGCCTTTTTCATCTCAATCACTTCCTGGTTGTGGTTAGTTAGTTGACCCCCCCCCCCCCCCCCCTGGTGGTGACCGTTTAACCTCTAACCCCAAGTGACCTCGTCCCCTGACCCCCCTCAGACCATGAAGCGGTGCTCCTTGCCATCGTGGGCCATGAGGATGACGTTCCGGTTGGAGGTCCAGATAAGGCGGGCCAGCTTCAGGGCGTTCTGAGAGCCAGGGGAGGCAGGCTGCACCGGGGGGACCTGGTAGGTCTTGATGCACTTCAGCTGGGGGGTAGAGTTCAACATGCCAATACTGCCCAGCAGAGACGTATTCATCTGGAGAGAGGAGAGGAAGCAAGAACAACAACAAAAATATTTAATATTTTATTTTCCATTTTCTTGGAGAGAACAGAATTCCTCTTTTTACATGATCGGCCCTGGAGGAGTTTAGGGTTCTCAAGGCCCTGGAGGAGTTTAGGGTTCTCACGGCCCTGGAGGAGTTTAGGGTTCTCACGGCCCTGGAGGAGTTTAGGGTTCTCAAGGCCCTGGAGGAGTTTAGGGTTCTCAAGGCCCTGGAGGAGTTTAGGGTTCTCAAGGCCCTGGAGGAGTTTAGGGTTCTCAAGGCCCTGGAGGAGTTTAGGGTTCTCACGGCCCTGGAGGAGTTTAGGGTTCTCAAGGCCCTGGAGGAGTTTAGGGTTCTCAAGGCCCTGGAGGAGTTTAGGGTTCTCACGGCCCTGGAGGAGTTTAGGGTTCTCACGGCCCTGGAGGAGTTTAGGGTTCTCACGGCCCTGGAGGAGTTTAGGGTTCCTCAAGGCCCTGGAGGAGTTTAGGGTTCTCACGGCCCTGGAGGAGTTTAGGGTTCCTCAAGGCCCTGGAGGAGTTTAGGGTTCTCAAGGCCCTGGAGGAGTTTAGGGTTCTCAAGGCCCTGGAGGAGTTTAGGGTTCTCAAGGCCCTGGAGGAGTTTAGGGTTCTCAAGGCCCTGGAGGAGTTTAGGGTTCCTCAAGGCCCTGGAGGAGTTTAGGGTTCTCAAGGCCCTGGAGGAGTTTAGGGTTCCTCAAGGCCCTGGAGGAGTTTAGGGTTCTCACGGCCCTGGAGGAGTTTAGGGTTCTCAAGGGCAAAACAGCAGGACATAGCCTCTAGGATGCTGATGCCTGCACCTTATGGTGCCAGCTCACTCCCCACCAGAACACAGCAGGGAGGGAGAAGAGAGGACAGCAGGGAGGGAGAAGAGAGGACAGCAGGGAGGGAGAAGAGAGGACGGCAGGGATTATGTTTGGACACTGAGTAGATGTAGCTATACTTCAACAGAACATAAAACACTATCATACAAAAGAGGTCAATCCTTTATCTATTCTAGGACTTACAGGAAGTCCACATAGCATGATAACTTGTGAAAGTCAATGTAGGGGACAGATATCGGTGATAAAGAAAATATGCTACTTTAAACCTCCCTCCTCACCAATATACACTTCTAGAAACACATTTAAACCTCCCTCCCCACCAATATACACTTCTAGAAACACATTTAAATCTCCCTCCCATCAAGATACACATTTAAACCTCCCTCCCCATCAATATACACATTTAAACCTCCCTCCCCATCAATATACACTTCTAGAAACACATTTAAACCCCCCCACCCCATCAAGATACACATTTAAACCTCCCTCCCCATCAAGATACACTTCTAGAAACACATTTAAACCCCCCCACCCCATCAAGATACACATTTAAACCTCCCTCCCCATCAAGATACACTTCTAGAAACACATTTAAACCCCCCCACCCCATCAAGATACACATTTAAACCTCCCTCCCCATCAAGATACACTTCTAGAAACACATTTAAACCCCCCCACCCCATCAAGATACACATTTAAACCTCCCTCCCCACCAATATACACTTCTAGAAACACTTTTAAACCCCCCCACCCCATCAAGATACACATTTAAACCTCCCTCCCCATCAAGATACACTTCTAGAAACACATTTAAACCCCCCCACCCCATCAAGATACACATTTAAACCTCCCTCCCCATCAAGATACACTTCTAGAAACACATTTAAACCCCCCCACCCCATCAAGATACACATTTAAACCTCCCTCCCCATCAAGACACACTTCTAGAAACACATTTAAACCTCCCTTCCCATCAAGATACACATCTAGAAACACATTTAAACCCCCCCACCCCATCAAGATACACATTTAAACCTCCCTCCCCATCAAGATACACATCTAGAAACACATTTAAACCTCCCTCCCCATCAAGATACACTTCTAGAAACACATTTAAATCTTCCTCCCATCAAGATACACATTTAAACCTCCCTCCCCACCAAGATACACTTCTAGAAACACATTTAAACCCCCCCACCCCATCAAGATACACATTTAAACCTCCCTCCCCATCAAGATACACTTCTAGAAACACATTTAAACCCCCCCACCCCATCAAGATACACATTTAAACCTCCCTCCCCATCAATATACACTTCTAGAAACACATTTAAACCTCCCTCCCCATCAAGATACACATTTAAACCTCCTCCCCACCAATATACACTTCTAGAAACACATTTAAACCCCCCCACCCCATCAAGATACACATTTAAACCTCCCTCCCCATCAAGATACACTTCTAGAAACACATTTAAACCTCCCTTCCCATCAAGATACACATCTAGAAACACATTTAAACCCCCCCACCCCATCAAGATACACATTTAAACCTCCCTCCCCACCAATATACACTTCTAGAAACACATTTAAACCTCCCTCCCCATCAATATACACATTTAAACCTCCCTCCCCATCAATATACACATCTAGAAACACATTTAAACCTCCCTCCCCATCAATATACACATTTAAACCTCCCTCCCCACCAATATACACTTCTAGAAACACATTTAAACCTCCCTCCCATCAAGATACACATTTAAACCTCCCTCCCCATCAAGATACACTTCTAGAAACACATTTAAACCTCCCCACCCCATCAAGATACACATTTAAACCTCCCTCCCCATCAAGATACACTTCTAGAAACACATTTAAACCTCCCTTCCCATCAAGATACACATCTAGAAACACATTTAAACCCCCCCACCCCATCAAGATACACATTTAAACCTCCCTCCCCATCAAGATACACTTCTAGAAACACATTTAAACCCCCCCACCCCATCAAGATACACATCTAGAAACACATTTAAACCCCCCCACCCCATCAAGATACACATTTAAACCTCCCTCCCCATCAAGATACACATCTAGAAACACATTTAAACCTCCCTCCCCATCAAGACACACTTCTAGAAACACATTTAAACCTCCCTCCCCATCAAGAAACACATTTAAACCTCCCTCCCCACCAATATACACTTCTAGAAACACATTTAAACCTCCCTCCCATCAAGATACACATTTAAACCTCCCTCCCCATCAAGATACACTTCTAGAAACACATTTAAACCTCCCTCCCCATCAAGATACACATCTAGAAACACATTTAAACCCCCCCACCCCATCAAGATACACATTTAAACCTCCCTCCCCATCAAGATACACTTCTAGAAACACATTTAAACCTCCCTCCCCATCAATATACACATTTAAACCTCCCTCCCCATCAATATACACATCTAGAAACACATTTAAACCTCCCTCCCCATCAAGAAACACATTTAAACCTCCCTCCCCATCAAGATACACATTTAAACCTCCCTCCCCACCAAGATACACTTCTAGAAACACATTTAAATCTCCCTCCCATCAAGATACACATTTAAACCTCCCTCCCCATCAAGATACACTTCTAGAAACACATTTAAACCTCCCTCCCCATCAATATACACTTCTAGAAACACATTTAAACCTCCTCCCCATCAAGATACACATCTAGAAAAACATTTAAACCTCCCTCTCCATCAAGATACACTTCTAGAAACACATTTAAACCTCCCTCCCCATCAAGACACACATCTAGAAACACATTTAAACCTCCTCCCCATCAAGATACACATCTAGAAACACATTTAAACCTCCCTCCCCATCAATATACACATTTAAACCTCCCTCCCCATCAAGATACACATCTAGAAACACATTTAAACCTCCCTCCCCATCAAGATACACATCTAGAAACACATTTAAACCTCCCTCCCCATCAAGATACACATTTAAACCTCCCTCCCCACCAAGATACACATTTAAACCTCCCTCCCCATCTAGAAACACATTTAAACCCCCCCACCCCACCCCAAAGCCCAGAGTGCAGTTTGATTTGTGGGAAAAACAGAAAAGTCATTGATCCAAATGTGAAGAAATGTTGTGACTTGGGGATGAGAGTTAAAACTGGAGCAACCCTATCCGTCCCTCAGTGAGTACAGGCAGACACGGAGCGGAGTTGAGAAGGGAGAAGACATCAGTTTGCCCCAGCCTCAGACCTAAACCCCAGGCTGGCAGCGTGTCTAGGAGAGAGAGACCCAGACCTAAACCCCAGGCTGGCAGCGTGTCTAGGAGAGAGAGACTCAGACCTAAACCCCAGGCTGGCAGCGTGTCTAGGAGAGAGAGACCCAGACCTAAACCCCAGACTGGCAGCGTGTCTAGGAGAGAGAGACTCAGACCTAAACCCCAGACTGGCAGCGTGTCTAGGAGAGAGAGACCCAGACCTAAACCCCAGACTGGCAGCGTGTCTAGGAGAGAGAGACCCAGACCTAAACCCCAGACTGGCAGCGTGTCTAGGAGAGAGAGACTCAGACCTAAACCCCAGGCTGGCAGCGTGTCTAGGAGAGAGAGACCCAGACCTAAACCCCAGGCTGGCAGCGTGTCTAGGAGAGAGAGACTCAGACCTAAACCCCAGACTGGCAGCGTGTCTAGGAGAGAGAGACCCAGACCCCAGGCTGACAGCGTGTCTAGGAGAGAGAGACTCAGACCTAAACCCCAGGCTGGCAGCGTGTCTAGGAGAGACCCAGACCTAAACCCCAGGCTGGCAGCGTGTCTAGGAGAGAGAGACCCAGACCCCAGGCTGACAGCGTGTCTAGGAGAGAGAGACTCAGACCTAAACCCCAGGCTGGCAGCGTGTCTAGGAGAGAGAGACCCAGACCTAAACCCCAGACTGGCAGCGTGTCTAGGAGAGAGAGACCCAGACCTAAACCCCAGGCTGGCAGCGTGTCTAGGAGAGAGAGACTCAGACCTAAACCCCAGGCTGGCAGCGTGTCTAGGAGAGAGAGACCCAGACTGGCAGCGTGTCTAGGAAAGAGAGACTCAGACCTAAACCCCAGACTGGCAGCGTGTCTAGGAGAGAGAGAGACAGACCTAAACCCCAGACTGGCAGCGTGTCTAGGAGAGAGACCCAGACCTAAACCCCAGACTGGCAGCGTGTCTAGGAGAGAGACCCAGACCTAAACCCCAGACTGGCAGCGTGTCTAGGAGAGAGAGACCCAGACTGGCAGCATGTCTAGGAGAGAGAGACTCAGACCTAAACCCCAGGCTGGCAGCGTGTCTAGGAGAGAGAGACCCAGACCTAAACCCCAGGCTGGCAGCGTGTCTAGGAGAGAGAGACCCAGACCTAAACCCCAGGCTGGCAGCGTGTCTAGGAGAGAGAGACCCAGACCTAAACCCCAGACTGGCAGCGTGTCTAGGAGAGAGAGACTCAGACCTAAACCCCAGGCTGGCAGCGTGTCTAGGAGAGAGAGACCCAGACCCCAGGCTGGCAGCGTGTCTAGGAGAGAGAGACCCAGACCTAAACCCCGGACCGTCTCCTAGCTCATTACCAATGTAGGCGGCTAGCTGTACGTCCCGCAGGAAGGCAGGCAGGGACCTGTGGTTTATATTTACAGTCATTAGTGATAGGAGACAGAGACTTGGCAGCGTCAGGGGTTTTACAGTCCCTCCTCTCCTCTGTGCTACTGCTGCTGGGAACAGGACAGGAGACAGCCGGGCTGGGATGTGGTGTGTGTGCTGGAGACGAGACATGAGACGGGACAGGAGACGGGACAGGAGACAGGACAGGCTGGGAGCAGGACTAGACTACCTCTCACTGGGGGCCATTAACGCTTCATGCTTCCCTCCACTATGCAATATCAGCTATCTTCTAGGAATGGTGAGTGTGTGTGTGTGAGTGAGTGTGCATGTTTGTGCGTGGTGTGTGTGTGTGTGTGTGAGTACAAACCTGCCAGAAGGAGATGTGGCTGTCCGCGTTAGAGTAGGTGGCCAGGTACCTCCCGTCAGGAGCAAACGACACCGCTGTGATGGGACCCTTATGACCATGGATGTTCTGAGAGAGAGCGAGAGAGCGAGAGAGAGAGAGAGAGAGAGAGAGAGAGAGAGAGAGAGAGAGAGAGAGAGAGAGAGAGAGAGAGAACGAGAGAGAGAGAGAACGAGAGAGAACGAGAGAGAGAGAGAACGAGAGAGAGAGATGGAGAGAGAGAGATGGAGAGAGAGAGACAGATGGAGAGAGAGAGAGATGGAGAGAGAGAGAGCGAGCGAAAGCGAGAGAGACAGATAAATGTATTACCATATTAGAGAGACATATTTCCCACAGACCCACAAAGAATCTGAAAACAATTCAAACATTGATAAACTCCCATATCTGTTAGGTGAAATACCGCAGTGTGCAGTCACAGCAGCAGCAAGATGTGTGGCTCGTTGCCATGACAAAAAGGGCAACCAGTGGAGCACAAACAACATTGTAAATACAACCTATATTTATCTGTTTATTTATCTTCCCTTTCACACTTCAACTACTTGCACAGTGTTACAACACCGTACATAGACAATAATATAACATTTGAAATGTCTACATTCTTTTAAAACTATTGTGAGTGTAATGTTCACTAATGTTTCCCTTGTTAATTGTCTATTCCTTTTGCTTTGGTAATGTAAACATATGTTTCCCATGCCAATAAAGCCTTTTGAACTGAGAGAGAAGGATTGAGAGCTGGAAAGATGGAGAAAGAAAGAGAGAAACACAGAGAGAAAGAGGGAGAGAGAGAGAGAGAGAGAGAGAGAAACAGAGAGAGAGAGAGAGGGGGGGGGAGAGAGAAACACAGAGAGAGAGAGGGAGGACGAGAGAGAGAGAAACACAGAGAGAGAGAGAGAGAGAGAGAGAGAGAGGGAGGAAGAGAGAGAGTGAAACAGAGAGAGAGAGAGAGAGAGAGAGAGAGAGGGAGGAAGAGAGATGGAGAGGCAGCAAACAACAGCAAGCAGCTGACACTAATTGAGGAGTCCATAAACACAAACAACTTCTGGCAAAACCGGAAAAATTTAAAAAAAATTGAAACTAGATGAATTAGGGAACCAAAATGGTGACATATGGACAACCGATTTTAAAACACAACACTTGATGCAAATGCAGAACAACGTCAAATTCATGTTTTATGGATAAGAAAAAGATATAAAGCACAATTAAAATCCATCCGACTAAATTACTGACCAGGAGCTCTATAAGAAACTTCAGGCCCTCAAATTTAAAAAAGCATGCAGACCTGATGGCATCCTCAATGAGATGCTCAAACTCACTAGCGCAAAATTGTATATTGGCTATACTAAAACTGTTTAATTTGATCCTGAGTGTAGATTATTTCCCTGATATCTGGAATCAAGGACTCATAACAACCAAATTTCACCCTAACAATTACAGAGGAATTTGTGTGAACAGTAACCCGGGGAAGGTTTTCTATAGTATTATAAATGAGAGTTTTAAACTTCCTTAACAGCCAATTTGGATTTATACCAAAACATCGCACGACCGATCATTTTCACACGTCCCCCAAAATAATACCAAAATGTATCAAATGTAAAATTGGCTTCCAAAAAGCATTTGATTCTATTTGGCATACAGGACTGTTCTACAGGACTGTTCTACAAAGTTCTTGAAAGTGGTGTAGGGGGTAAAACATGTGACATAATTAAATCAATGTATACTGGCAATACGTACAGCATTAAAATTGGCAAGAAAATAACAGAAGTCTTTAACCAGGGGCGGGGCCTTCGCCAGGGTTGCAATCTGAGCCCTGCACTCTTCAATATGACTGGTGGAGTGCTGCAGAGATGGTTGTCCTTCTGGACGGTTCTCCCATCTCCACAGAGGATCTCTGGAGCTCTGTTAGAGTGACCATCAGTTTCATGGTCACCTCCCTGACCAAGGCACTTCTCCCCCGATTGCTCAGTTTGGCTGGGCGTCCAGCTCTAGGAAGAGTCTTGGTGGTTCCAAACTTCTTCCATTTAAGAATGATGGAGTCCACTGTGTTCTTGGGGACTGTCAACGCTGCAGAAAGTTTTTGGTACCCTTCCTCAGATCTGTGCCTCAACACAATCCTGTCTCGGAGCTCTACGGACAATTCCTTTCACTTCATGGCTTGGTTTTTGCTCTGACATGCACTGTCAACTGTGGGACCTTCTATAGACAGGTGTGTGCCTTTCCAAATCATGTCCAATCAATTGAATTGACCACAGGTGGACTCCAATCAAGTTGTAGAAACATCTCAAGGATGATCAATGGAAACAGGATGCACCTGAGCTCAATATCTAGTCTCATAGCAAACAGTCTGAATACTTATGCAAATAAGGTGTTTCATTATAAAAAAAAATTTAATAAATTTGCTAAAATGTCTAAAAACCTGTTTTCGATTTATCATTATGGGGTATTGTGATGTCATGACGGGGTAATGTGATGTCATGACGGGGTAATGTGATGTCATTACGGGGTATTGTGATGTCATGACGGGGTAATGTGATGTCATGACACGGTATTGTGATGTCATGACAGGGTAATGTGTGTAGATTGATGTGGTAAAAAATGGTTTCATCAATTTTAGAATAAGGCTGGAAGGTAACTAAAATGTGGAAAAACTCAAGGGGTCTGAATACTTTATGAATGAACCCCTCCCCCTTCTGGGAATGTTCAACACAACTGGATTTCTGGAAAACTTGTGACTTGTGTTGCTTGTTCCACCATCGTGGCCGCTGAGGCTAGGACTTTTGTGGAATTGTGCTACCCTCGTCAACCACTGCTCTGGGTTCACAGCTCACTGCAGGAGGTGACCACTTCAGCAGCCAATTGGTTAAAATAGACCAGGTGTCTTATCTGCTGATCTAGAATCAGGTCTTAACAGAGCGACAGACACCAGCCATTCACAGCACTAGTAAACACACAGCACAGCAGACCAGAAAGTGGGACACCTCTCGTCTCGGTGGGTAGGAGCGTCGGGCCAGTAACCGAAAGGTTGCTGGCTTGAATCCCCGAGCTGACTCAGTAAAAATCTGTCGTTCTGCCCTAGCAAGGTAGTTAACCCAATGTTCCCCGGGCGCCGATGACGTGGATGTCGATTAATGCAGCCCCCCCCCCCCACACCTCTCTGATTCAGAGGGGTTGGGTTAAATGCAGAAGACACATTTCAGTTGAATGCATTCAGTTGTACAACTGACTAGGTATCCCCCTTTCCCTCTACCCTCTCCTCTCCTCCCTCTACTCTATCGCCCTCCCTCTCCTCTATCCCCTCTACCAACCCCCTCTCAATCCCCTCTACCCTCTCGCCCCCCTCCTCTAACCTCTCCTCTATCCCCTCTAACCTCTCCTCTATCCCCTCTAACCTCTCTATCGCCCCCCCCTCTCCTCTATCCCCTCTACCCTCTCCTCTATCGCCTCTAACCTCTATCCCCACTAACCTCTATCCCCTCTAACCTCTATCCCCTCTAACCTCTATCCCCTCTCCTCTATCGCCTCTAACCTCTATCCCCTCTACCCTCTCCTCTAGCCCCTCTACCCTCTCCTCTATCCCCTCTCCTCTATCCCCTCTCCTCTATCCCCTCTACCCTCTCCTCTATCCCCTCTAACCTCTCCTCTATCCCCTCTACCCTCTCCTCTATCTCCTCTAACCTCTCCTCTATCCCCTCTCCTCTATCCCCTCTCCTCTATCCCCTCTACCCTCTCCTCTATCCCCTCTACCCTCTCCTCTATCCCCTCTACCCTCTCCTCTATCCCCTCTATCCCCTCCTCTATCCCCTCTACCCTCTCATCTATCCCCTCTACCCTCTCCTCTATCCCCTCTACCCTCTCCTCTATCCCCTCTACCCCCTCCTCTATCCCCTCTACCCTCTCCTCTATCCCCTCTACCCTCTCCTCTATCCCCTCTACCCTCTCCTCTATCCCCTCTCATCTATCCCCTCTACCCCCTCCTCTATCCCCTCTACCCTCTCCTCTATCCCCTCTCCTCTATCGCCTCTAACCTCTATCCCCTCTAACCTCTCCTCTACCCCCCCTCTCCTCTACCACCCCCTCTCCTCTACCACCCCCTCTCCTCTACCACCCCCTCTCCTCTTATTGCCCCCTCCCTACTACCCCCCCCCCCCTCTATCCCCTCTACCAACCCCCTCTCAATCCCCTCTACCCTCTCGCCCCCCTCCTCTAACCTCTCCTCTATCCCCTCTAACCTCTCCTCTATCCCCTCTAACCTCTCTATCGCCCCCCCCCCCTCTCCTCTATCGCCCCCCCCTCTCCTCTATCCCCTCTACCCTCTCCTCTATCGCCTCTAACCTCTATCCCCTCTAACCTCTATCCCCTCTCCTCTATCGCCTCTAACCTCTATCCCCTCTACCCTCTCCTCTAGCCCCTCTACCCTCTCCTCTATCCCCTCTCCTCTATCCCCTCTCCTCTATCCCCTCTACCCTCTCCTCTCCTCTATCCCCTCTAACCTCTCCTCTATCCCCTCTACCCTCTCCTCTATCTCCTCTAACCTCTCCGCTATCCCCTCTCCTCTATCCCCTCTACCCTCTCCTCTATCCCCTCTACCCTCTCCTCTATCCCCTCTACCCTCTCCTCTATCCCCTCTACCCTCTCCTCTATCCCCTCTACCCTCTCCTCTATCCCCTCTATCCCCTCCTCTATCCCCTCTACCCTCTCCTCTATCCCCTCTACCCTCTCCTCTATCCCCTCTACCCTCTCCTCTATCCCCTCTACCCCCTCCTCTATCCCCTCTACCCTCTCCTCTATCCCCTCTACCCTCTCCTCTATCCCCTCTACCCTCTCCTCTATCCCCTCTCATCTATCCCCTCTACCCCCTCCTCTATCCCCTCTACCCTCTATCCCCTCTAACCTCTCCTCTACCCCCCCTCTCCTCTACCACCCCCTCTCCTCTACCACCCCCTCTCCTCTACCACCCCCTCTCCTCTTATTGCCCCCTCCCTACTACCCCCCCCCCCTCTCCTCTCCAGGGCTATCAGCTGGCGTCAAGCTGTGTACAGAGAGCAAGAGATCTTTTCAGCCACAACACCTCTTCAGTTCAGCCACCAGCCCGGCCTGGGCCCCTGTGATGAAGAGAGGGGCTCTTCAGTTCATCCACCAGCCCGGCCTGGGCCCCTGTGATGAAGAGAGGGGCTCTTCAGTTCATCCACCAGCCCGGCCTGGGCCCCTGTGATGAAGAGAGGGGCTCTTCAGTTCATCCACCAGCCCGGCCTGGGCCCCTGTGATGAAGAGAGGGGCTCTTCAGTTCATCCACCAGCCCGGCCTGGGCCCCTGTGATGAAGAGAGGGGCTCTTCAGTTCATCCACCAGCCCGGCCTGGGCCCCTGTGATGAAGAGAGGGGCTCTTCAGTTCATCCACCAGCCCGGCCTGGGCCCCTGTGATGAAGAGAGGGGCTCTTCAGTTCATCCACCAGCCCGGCCTGGGCCCCTGTGATGAAGAGAGGGGCTCTTCAGTTCATCCACCAGCCCGGCCTGGGCCCCTGTGATGAAGAGAGGGGCTCTTCAGTTCATCCACCAGCCCGGCCTGGGCCCCTGTGATGAAGAGAGGGGCTCTTCAGTTCATCCACCAGCCCGGCCTGGGCCCCTGTGATGAAGAGAGGGGCTTTGGATCTGGTAATATATATATAGAGAGAGCAGCATGACCAGCTCTCAGAGACTAGGAGAGGACAAGAGTCAGGGGTTCTCCCCAGGTAGAGGGCTAATCTCCATCTGGGAGAGGAGGGATTTACTCCCCGTCACCATGACACTTTAGCCCCTTCCCCACAACAACACAAATCTGTATTTTACCGTCCATGAACACACAATAGTAACAGTCTACAGCTACATCGCAGCAGACACACGGACGCACAGACACAGACACACTACATCACAGACACACAGACACACTACATCACAGACACACTACATCACAGCAGACACAGAGTACAATTCAGGCCTGATTGAAACAAATTCCTTGCCACTTGTAATTGATTGCTTTAAATCACGGAGCGTACACACGGACACACAGACGCACGGACACACGGACACGTCATTGACTAAGTAGCGCAGTTTCCTTGTAAATAAAGTGATGTAGCAGTTTATGGTGTAATGTTACTATAATCTCTAAAAACTGTTATTATAATCTCTCTCTAAAAACTGTTACTATAATCTCTCTCTAAAAACTGTTACTATAATCTCTAAATACTGTTACTATAATCTCTAAATACTGTTACTATAATCTCTCTCTAAAAACTGTTACTATAATCTCTCTCTAAAAACTGTTACTATAATCTCTCTCTAAAAACTGTTACTATAATCTCCAAATACTGTTACTATAATCTCTAAATACTGTTACTATAATCTCTCTCTAAATACTGTTACTATAATCTCACTAAATACTGTTACTATAATCTCTAAATACTGTTACTATAATCTCTAAATACTGTTACTATAATCTCTAAATACTGTTACTATAATCTCACTAAATACTGTTACTATAATCTCTAAATACTGTTACTATAATCTCTCTCTAAATACTGTTACTATAATCTCTCTCTAAATACTGTTACTATAATCTCTAAAAACTGTTACTATAATCTCTAAAAACTGTTACTATAATCTCTAAAAACTGTTACTATAATCTCTCTCTAAATACTGTTACTATAATCTCTCTCTAAATACTGTTACTATAATCTCTCTCTAAATACTGTTACTATAATCTCTAAATACTGTTACCATAATCTCTAAATACTGTTACTATAATCTCTAAATACTGTTACCATAATCTCTAAATACTGTTACCATAATCTCTAAATACTGTTACTATAATCTCTAAATACTGTTACTATAATCTCTAAATACTGTTACTATAATCTCTAAATACTGTTACTATAATCTCTAAATACTGTTACTATAATCTCTAAATACTGTTACTATAATCTCTCTCTAAATACTGTTACTATAATCTCTAAATACTGTTACTATAATCTCTAAATACTGTTACTATAATCTCTCTCTAAATACTGTTACTATAATCTCTAAAAACTGTTACTATAATCTCTAAATACTGTTACTATAATCTCTAAATACTGTTACTATAATCTCACTAAATACTGTTACTATAATCTCTCTCTAAATACTGTTACTATAATCTCTCTCTAAATACTGTTACTATAATCTCTCTCTAAATACTGTTACTATAATCTCTCTCTAAATACTGTTACTATAATCTCTAAATACTGTTTCTATAATCTCTCTAAATACTGGGTGTGAGACCCTTATTTTGTATTACATATAAAGTCTGTTGATTTCTGAAGTCTGGAAGTAGACCCTTATTGATCTTCTGCTCCTAAAAACAGCTTTTTTGGTAAATGTATAATATCCACCTGTGTGTGTGTGTGTGTGTGTGTGTGTGTGTGTGTGTGTGTGTGTGTGTGTGTGTGTGTGTCAGTGTGTTTTCTGCTCTTATCCAGCTGTACACATATTTTCTCTTTAATTATTTAGCTGCTGTTTACTGTGTCTCCCAGCATATCGATTTTCTCTTCGAGTCAAACGCCATTTCCCCATTTTCTAAAATTCGACTGGGTAGCAGGTGTTTTCTGAACTGTGTTGGTTTTGATTTGGGAGGGTAGAGAACTACTATTTGATTTCAATGAGCATCAGCAGAGTACCCAGGGTGCACTACAACAGCTTGACAGGATAACACGGCTCTCTCCTCTGTCATGCCCATGGGTCAGTCTGCTGGTCAGTAGAGTACCCAGGGTGCACTACATATCCCTAGCCCCCTGCAGATCACTGTAGGGGAGATGACTGAGATCTACAACTGTGTCATAAAACACACTATAGTCCAACAGACACCAACTATAACCCTGTGGTCACACCTGCTGTGTTACACCTTTACCTGATACATAATTAACTATAACCCTGTGGTCACACCTGCTGTGTTACACCTTTACCTGATACATAATCAACTATAACCCTGTGGTCACACCCGCTGTGTTACACCTTTACCTGATACATAATCAACTATAACCCTGTGGTCACACCTGCTGTGTTACACCTTTACCTGATACATAATCAACTATAACCTTTTGGTCACACCTGCTGTGTTACACCTTTACCTGATACATAATCAACTATAACCTTGTGGTCACACCTGCTGTGTTACACCTTTACCTGATACATAATCAACTATAGCCCTGTGGTCACACCTGCTGTGTTACACCTTTACCTGATACATAATCAACTATAACCCTGTGGTCACACCTGCTGTGTTACACCTTTACCTGATACATAATCAACTATAACCCTGTGGTCACACCTGCTGTGTTACACCTTTACCTGATACATAATCAACTATAAACCTGTGATCACACCTGCTGTGTTACACCTTTACCTGATACATAATCAACTATAACCCTGTGGTCACACCTGCTGTGTTACACCTTTACCTGATACATAATCAACTATAACCCTGTGGTCACACCTGCTGTGTTACACCTTTACCTGATATATAATCAACTATAACCCTGTGGTCACACCTGCTGTGTTACACCTTTACCTGATACATAATCAACTATAACCCTGTGGTCACACCTGCTGTGTTACACCTTTACCTGATACATAATCAACTATAGCCCTGTGGTCACACCTGCTGTGTTACACCTTCACCTGATACATAATCAACTATAACCCTGTGATCACACCTGCTGTGTTGCACCTTTACCTGATACATAATTAACTATAACCCTGTGGTCACACCTGCTGTGTTACACCTTTACCTGATAAATAATCAACTATAGCCCTGTGGTCACACCTGCTGTGTTACACCTTTACCTGATACATAACCAACTATAACCCTGTGGTCACACCTGCTGTGTTACACCTTTACCTGATACATAATCAACTATAACCCTGTGGTCACACCTGCTGTGTTACACCTTTACCTGATACATAATCAACTATAGCCCTGTGGTCACACCTGCTGTGTTACACCTTCACCTGATACATAATCAACTATAACCCTGTGATCACACCTGCTGTGTTGCACCTTTACCTGATACATAATCAACTATAACCCTGTGGTCACACCTGCTGTGTTACACCTTTACCTGATAAATAATCAACTATAGCCCTGTGGTCACACCTGCTGTGTTACACCTTTACCTGATACATAACCAACTATAACCCTGTGGTCACACCTGCTGTGTTACACCTTTACCTGATAAATAATCAACTATAGCCCTGTGGTCACACCTGCTGTGTTACACCTTTACCTGATACATAACCAACTATAACCCTGTGGTCACACCTGCTGTGTTACACCTTTACCTGATACATAATCAACTATAGCCCTGTGGTCACACCTTCTGTGTTACACCTTTACCTGATATATAACCAACTATAACCCTATGGTCACACCTGCTGTGTTACACCTTTACCTGATACATAATTAACTATAACCCTGTGGTCACACCTGCTGTGTTACACCTTTACCTGATACATAATCAACTATAACCCTGTGGTCACACCTGCTGTGTTACACCTTTACCTGATACATAATCAACTATAACCCTGTGGTCACACCTGCTGTGTTACACCTTTACCTGATACATAATCAACTATAACCCTGTGGTCACACCTGCTGTGTTACACCTTTACCTGATACATAATTAACTATAACCCTGTGGTCACACCTGCTGTGTTTCACCTTTACCTGATACATAATTAACTATAACCCTGTGGTCACACCTGCTGTGTTACACCTTTACCTGATACATAATTAACTATAACCCTGTGGTCACACCTGCTGTGTTACACCTTTACCTGATACATAATTAACTATAACCCTGTGGTCACACCTGCTGTGTTACACCTTTACCTGATACATAATCAACTATAACCCTGTGGTCACACCTGCTGTGTTACACCTTTACCTGATACATAATCAACTATAACCCTGTGGTCACAACTGCTGTGTTACACCTTTACCTGATACATAATCAACTATAGCCCTGTGGTCACACCTGCTGTGTTACACCTTTACCTGATACATAATCAACTATAACCCTGTGGTCACACCTGCTGTGTTACACCTTTACCTGATACATAATTAACTATAACCCTGTGGTCACACCTGCTGTGTTACACCTTTACCTGATACATAATCAACTATAGCCCTGTGGTCACACCTGCTGTGTTACACCTTTACCTGATACATAATCAACTATAACCCTGTGGTCACACCTGCTGTGTTACACCTTTACCTGATACATAATCAACTATAGACCACCTTAACTGGAGACATAATTAATTAATAATAATTAATTAATAATTAATTAATACAACATAGATAAACTGACCGTGTGTGTTCGTTCATCATTATAGGATTGGGTGACAGAAACGTAATAAAACTGTCATAAGTATCATTCTGAGCTATGATCTTAATTTGGGGTAATTCCTGTGTTGATTTGGATTAAATCGATGCGATGTTTGTCAGCCCTGTTCCTCAGCCAGCACCTCAATCCTCTCGGTAGCTCAGGGGACAATATCAACAGTGTGAGTAACACAATAAACCCTCTTACATGCCATCCGAACATTTTGGGGATTTGGACTAGATTAGTATTAGGATTAGATTAGGATTAGATTAGGGCTAGATCAAGCCACTCACAGAGATAAATAAACTTCCCCTAAAATTTGAGAAACTATTCAATTCTAATCATTTAATTTCATCCCCTTTGGGAAAATCCCACTTCACGTCCATACTGGGGCAAAGACAGACAGAAACCCAGACTGAAGAAATTATCCCCAAAAACAGAAGACAAAATCGAGATGCCAAGTCTGGAGAGAGACAGTCTGGTTGTCATGACGTTGAGATCATACTCCAGGAAGTGAGGGTTTTAACACTTGACCGTCCCACACAAAACAAATACTGACAACTTCCAATATATCACTTAGTTCAGGGTTCCATGTGTTTTTTTAAATACATGTCTGTGACGCAAGGTTAGGTAGGAGGTAGAAATGGTCTGGGATCTTACAGGTCCACACTCCGTCGCAAATCTGATCAATCTGTCTATCAGGAATCAGTGAGCCACAGAAAAACCATTTAAAGAGCTGACCACCTTATTTCCCCAGTCAGGTGTCAAGGGACCTGGGAAACCGAGAGGAGAGCATTGATAACAGAGATCTCTCCTCTCTGACCATCCTCCCCTCTCTGACCATCCTCTCCTCTCTGACCATCCTCTCTCCTCTCTGACCATCCTCTCTCCTCTCTGACCATCCTCTCTCCTCTCTGACCATCCTCTCTCCTCTCTGACCATCCTCTCCCCTCTCTCCTCTCTGACCATCCTCTCCTCTCTGACCATCCTCTCCCCTCTCTGACCATCCTCTCCCCTCTCTGACCATCCTCTCCCCTCTCTGACCATCCTCTCCCCTCTCTGACCATCCTCTCCCCTCTCTGACCATCCTCTCTCCTCTCTGACCATCCTCTCTCCTCTCTGACCATCCTCTCTCCTCTCTGATCATCCTCTCTCCTCTCTGACCATCCTCTCTGACCATCCTCTCTCCTCTCTGACCATCCTCTCTCCTCTCTGACCATCCTCTCTCCTCTCTGACCATCCTCTCTCCTCTCTGACCATCCTCTCTCCTCTCTGACCATCCTCTCTCCTCTCTGACCATCCTCTCTCCTCTCTGACCATCCTCTCCTCTTTCTCCTCTCTGACCATCCTCTCTCCTCTCTGACCATCCTCTCCTCTCTCTCCTCTCTGACCATCCTCTCTGACCATCCTCTCTGACCATCCTCTCTCCTCTCTGACCATCCTCTCCTCTCTGACCATCCTCTCTCCTCTCTGACCATCCTCTCTCCTCTCTGACCATCCTCTCTCCTCTCTGACCATCCTCTCTCCTCTCTGACCATCCTCTCTCCTCTCTGACCATCCTCTCTCCTCTCTGACCATCCTCTCCCCTCTCTCCTCTCTGACCATCCTCTCTCCTCTGACCATCCTCTCTGACCATCCTCTCCCCTCTCTCCTCTCTGACCATCCTCTCTCCTCTCTGACCATCCTCTCTGACCATCCTCTCCCCTCTCTCCTCTCTGACCATCCTCTCTGACCATCCTCTCCCCTCTGACCATCCTCTCCCCTCTCTGACCATCCTCTCCTCTCTCCCCTCTCTGACCATCCTCTCCCCTCTCTGACCATCCTCTCCCCTCTCTGACCATCCTCTCCTCTCTCCCCTCTCTGACCATCCTCTCCTCTCTCTCCTCTCTGACCATCCTCTCCTCTCTGACCATCCTCTCCTCTCTGACCATCCTCTCCTCTCTCTCCTCTCTGACCATCCTCTCCTCTCTGACCATCCTCTCCTCTCTGACCATCCTTTCTCCTCTCTGACCATCCTTTCTCCTCTCTGACCATCCTCTCTCCTCTCTGACCATCCTCTCTCCTCTCTGACCATCCTCTCCTCTTTCTCCTCTGACCATCCTCTCCTCTCTCTCCTCTCCTCTCTCTGGACGACTACAACAGAGGAGGAAGGAGTTCCTGTATACCCATTAGTAACTGGTCAGATCTGCTGTTACACATACAGGGAGGAGAGACAGGGAGGAGAGACAGGGAGGAAAGACAAGGAGGAGAGACAAGGAGGAGAGACAGGGAGGAGAGACAGGGACGATTCCTGGCTGTATCACAACCGGCCGTGATACGGGAGTCTCATAGGGCGGCGCACAATTGGCCCAGCGTCGTCCGGGTTTGGCCGGTGTAGGCCGTCATTGTAAATAAGAATTTGTTCTTTACTGACTTGTCTAGTTTAAATAAAAATAAATATATATAAATATACACCAGTGATAACTGACTTAAATACCTAGACAGTAAGGTGAGAATCATTTGATCCTAAGTACTGTAAACAACTCAATCTATCAATCAATTTTGTCCTAGATTCCTAGGTAACTGTGTGTCTGTACACACACAGAAAGAGACTGACAGAACTACAATCACTAGTTCTGTTTCTATGGACAGATGGATGGAGTTTCCTGTGAACTCTGGGTACTGTAGTCAGTGGTTCTGCAGTGGCTCTGACTGGCTACAATACTGTTGTCCGTGGCTCGAGACACCGTCACAGACACAGGACAGTAAACAGTAATTACAGACACGGGATAGTAAACAGTAATTACAGATGCATGACAGTAAACAGTAATTACAGACACGGGACAGTAAACGGTAATTACAGACACGTGACGGTAAACGGTAATTACAGACACGGGTCAGTAAACGGCAATGACAGACACCGGACAGTAAACGGTAACTACAGACACGGGACAGTAAACGGCAATGACAGACACGGGACGGTAAACGGCAATGACAGACACGGGACAGTAAACGGCAATTACAGACACGGGGCAGTAAACGGTAACTACAGACACGGGACAGTAAACAGTAATTACAGACACGGGACAGTAAACGGCAATGACAGACACGGGCCGGTAAACGGTAATTACAGACACGGGACAGTAAACGGCCGGCCATCGTCAAGGACCCAGGTAACCAATTACAACAGCCGGCCATCGTCAAGGACCCAGGTAACCAATTACAACAGCCAGCCATCGTCAAGGATCCAGGTAACCAATTACAACAGCCGGCTATCGTCAAGGACCCAGGTAACCAATTACAACAGCCGACCATCGTCAAGGACCCAGGTAACCAAATACAACAGCCGGCCATCGTCAAGGACCCAGGTAACCAAATACAACAGCCGGCCATCGTCAAGGACCCAGGTAACTAAATACAACAGCCGGCCATACATAATCAACTATAACCCTGTGGTCACACCTGCTGTGTTACACCTTTACCTGATACATAATCAACTATAGCCCTGTGGTCACACCTGCTGTGTTACACCTTCACCTGATACATAATCAACTATAACCCTGTGATCACACCTGCTGTGTTGCACCTTTACCTGATACATAATTAACTATAACCCTGTGGTCACACCTGCTGTGTTACACCTTTACCTGATAAATAATCAACTATAGCCCTGTGGTCACACCTGCTGTGTTACACCTTTACCTGATACATAACCAACTATAACCCTGTGGTCACACCTGCTGTGTTACACCTTTACCTGATACATAATCAACTATAACCCTGTGGTCACACCTGCTGTGTTACACCTTTACCTGATACATAATCAACTATAGCCCTGTGGTCACACCTGCTGTGTTACACCTTCACCTGATACATAATCAACTATAACCCTGTGATCACACCTGCTGTGTTGCACCTTTACCTGATACATAATCAACTATAACCCTGTGGTCACACCTGCTGTGTTACACCTTTACCTGATAAATAATCAACTATAGCCCTGTGGTCACACCTGCTGTGTTACACCTTTACCTGATACATAACCAACTATAACCCTGTGGTCACACCTGCTGTGTTACACCTTTACCTGATAAATAATCAACTATAGCCCTGTGGTCACACCTGCTGTGTTACACCTTTACCTGATACATAACCAACTATAACCCTGTGGTCACACCTGCTGTGTTACACCTTTACCTGATACATAATCAACTATAGCCCTGTGGTCACACCTTCTGTGTTACACCTTTACCTGATATATAACCAACTATAACCCTATGGTCACACCTGCTGTGTTACACCTTTACCTGATACATAATTAACTATAACCCTGTGGTCACACCTGCTGTGTTACACCTTTACCTGATACATAATCAACTATAACCCTGTGGTCACACCTGCTGTGTTACACCTTTACCTGATACATAATCAACTATAACCCTGTGGTCACACCTGCTGTGTTACACCTTTACCTGATACATAATCAACTATAACCCTGTGGTCACACCTGCTGTGTTACACCTTTACCTGATACATAATTAACTATAACCCTGTGGTCACACCTGCTGTGTTTCACCTTTACCTGATACATAATTAACTATAACCCTGTGGTCACACCTGCTGTGTTACACCTTTACCTGATACATAATTAACTATAACCCTGTGGTCACACCTGCTGTGTTACACCTTTACCTGATACATAATTAACTATAACCCTGTGGTCACACCTGCTGTGTTACACCTTTACCTGATACATAATCAACTATAACCCTGTGGTCACACCTGCTGTGTTACACCTTTACCTGATACATAATCAACTATAACCCTGTGGTCACAACTGCTGTGTTACACCTTTACCTGATACATAATCAACTATAGCCCTGTGGTCACACCTGCTGTGTTACACCTTTACCTGATACATAATCAACTATAACCCTGTGGTCACACCTGCTGTGTTACACCTTTACCTGATACATAATTAACTATAACCCTGTGGTCACACCTGCTGTGTTACACCTTTACCTGATACATAATCAACTATAGCCCTGTGGTCACACCTGCTGTGTTACACCTTTACCTGATACATAATCAACTATAACCCTGTGGTCACACCTGCTGTGATACACCTTTACCTGATACATAATCAACTATAGACCACCTTAACTGGAAATATAATTAATTAATAATAATTAATTAATAATTAATTAATACAACATAGATAAACTGACCGTGTGTGTTCGTTCATCATTATAGGATTGGGTGACAGAAACGTAATAAAACTGTCATAAGTATCATTCTGAGCTATGATCTTAATTTGGGGTAATTCCTGTGTTGATTTGGATTAAATCGATGCGATGTTTGTCAGCCCTGTTCCTCAGCCAGCACCTCAATCCTCTCGGTAGCTCAGGGGACAATATCAACAGTGTGAGTAACACAATAAACCCTCTTACATGCCATCCGAACATTTTGGGGATTTGGACTAGATTAGTATTAGGATTAGATTAGGATTAGATTAGGGCTAGATCAAGCCACTCACAGAGATAAATAAACTTCCCCTAAAATTTGAGAAACTATTCAATTCTAATCATTTAATTTCATCCCCTTTGGGAAAATCCCACTTCACGTCCATACTGGGGCAAAGACAGACAGAAACCCAGACTGAAGAAATTATCCCCAAAAACAGAAGACAAAATCGAGATGCCAAGTCTGGAGAGAGACAGTCTGGTTGTCATGACGTTGAGATCATACTCCAGGAAGTGAGGGTTTTAACACTTGACCGTCCCACACAAAACAAATACTGACAACTTCCAATATATCACTTAGTTCAGGGTTCCATGTGTTTTTTTAAATACATGTCTGTGACGCAAGGTTAGGTAGGAGGTAGAAATGGTCTGGGATCTTACAGGTCCACACTCCGTCGCAAATCTGATCAATCTGTCTATCAGGAATCAGTGAGCCACAGAAAAACCATTTAAAGAGCTGACCACCTTATTTCCCCAGTCAGGTGTCAAGGGACCTGGGAAACCGAGAGGAGAGCATTGATAACAGAGATCTCTCCTCTCTGACCATCCTCCCCTCTCTGACCATCCTCTCCTCTCTGACCATCCTCTCTCCTCTCTGACCATCCTCTCTCCTCTCTGACCATCCTCTCTCCTCTCTGACCATCCTCTCTCCTCTCTGACCATCCTCTCCCCTCTCTCCTCTCTGACCATCCTCTCCTCTCTGACCATCCTCTCCCCTCTCTGACCATCCTCTCCCCTCTCTGACCATCCTCTCCCCTCTCTGACCATCCTCTCCCCTCTCTGACCATCCTCTCCCCTCTCTGACCATCCTCTCTCCTCTCTGACCATCCTCTCTCCTCTCTGACCATCCTCTCTCCTCTCTGATCATCCTCTCTCCTCTCTGACCATCCTCTCTGACCATCCTCTCTCCTCTCTGACCATCCTCTCTCCTCTCTGACCATCCTCTCTCCTCTCTGACCATCCTCTCTCCTCTCTGACCATCCTCTCTCCTCTCTGACCATCCTCTCCTCTTTCTCCTCTCTGACCATCCTCTCTCCTCTCTGACCATCCTCTCCTCTCTCTCCTCTCTGACCATCCTCTCTGACCATCCTCTCTGACCATCCTCTCTCCTCTCTGACCATCCTCTCCTCTCTGACCATCCTCTCTCCTCTCTGACCATCCTCTCTCCTCTCTGACCATCCTCTCTCCTCTCTGACCATCCTCTCTCCTCTCTGACCATCCTCTCTCCTCTCTGACCATCCTCTCCCCTCTCTCCTCTCTGACCATCCTCTCTCCTCTGACCATCCTCTCTGACCATCCTCTCCCCTCTCTCCTCTCTGACCATCCTCTCTCCTCTCTGACCATCCTCTCTGACCATCCTCTCCCCTCTCTCCTCTCTGACCATCCTCTCTGACCATCCTCTCCCCTCTGACCATCCTCTCCCCTCTCTGACCATCCTCTCCTCTCTCCCCTCTCTGACCATCCTCTCCCCTCTCTGACCATCCTCTCCCCTCTCTGACCATCCTCTCCTCTCTCCCCTCTCTGACCATCCTCTCCTCTCTCTCCTCTCTGACCATCCTCTCCTCTCTGACCATCCTCTCCTCTCTGACCATCCTCTCCTCTCTCTCCTCTCTGACCATCCTCTCCTCTCTGACCATCCTCTCCTCTCTGACCATCCTTTCTCCTCTCTGACCATCCTTTCTCCTCTCTGACCATCCTCTCTCCTCTCTGACCATCCTCTCTCCTCTCTGACCATCCTCTCCTCTTTCTCCTCTGACCATCCTCTCCTCTCTCTCCTCTCCTCTCTCTGGACGACTACAACAGAGGAGGAAGGAGTTCCTGTATACCCATTAGTAACTGGTCAGATCTGCTGTTACACATACAGGGAGGAGAGACAGGGAGGAGAGACAGGGAGGAAAGACAAGGAGGAGAGACAGGGAGGAGAGACAGGGACGATTCCTGGCTGTATCACAACCGGCCGTGATACGGGAGTCTCATAGGGCGGCGCACAATTGGCCCAGCGTCGTCCGGGTTTGGCCGGTGTAGGCCGTCATTGTAAATAAGAATTTGTTCTTTACTGACTTGTCTAGTTTAAATAAAAATAAATATATATAAATATACACCAGTGATAACTGACTTAAATACCTAGACAGTAAGGTGAGAATCATTTGATCCTAAGTACTGTAAACAACTCAATCTATCAATCAATTTTGTCCTAGATTCCTAGGTAACTGTGTGTCTGTACACACACAGAAAGAGACTGACAGAACTACAATCACTAGTTCTGTTTCTATGGACAGATGGATGGAGTTTCCTGTGAACTCTGGGTACTGTAGTCAGTGGTTCTGCAGTGGCTCTGACTGGCTACAATACTGTTGTCCGTGGCTCGAGACACCGTCACAGACACAGGACAGTAAACAGTAATTACAGACACGGGATAGTAAACAGTAATTACAGATGCATGACAGTAAACAGTAATTACAGACACGGGACAGTAAACGGTAATTACAGACACGTGACGGTAAACGGTAATTACAGACACGGGTCAGTAAACGGCAATGACAGACACCGGACAGTAAACGGTAACTACAGACACGGGACAGTAAACGGCAATGACAGACACGGGACGGTAAACGGCAATGACAGACACGGGACAGTAAACGGCAATTACAGACACGGGGCAGTAAACGGTAACTACAGACACGGGACAGTAAACAGTAATTACAGACACGGGACAGTAAACGGCAATGACAGACACGGGCCGGTAAACGGTAATTACAGACACGGGACAGTAAACGGCCGGCCATCGTCAAGGACCCAGGTAACCAATTACAACAGCCGGCCATCGTCAAGGACCCAGGTAACCAATTACAACAGCCAGCCATCGTCAAGGATCCAGGTAACCAATTACAACAGCCGGCTATCGTCAAGGACCCAGGTAACCAATTACAACAGCCGACCATCGTCAAGGACCCAGGTAACCAAATACAACAGCCGGCCATCGTCAAGGACCCAGGTAACCAAATACAACAGCCGGCCATCGTCAAGGACCCAGGTAACTAAATACAACAGCCGGCCATACATAATCAACTATAACCCTGTGGTCACACCTGCTGTGTTACACCTTTACCTGATACATAATCAACTATAGCCCTGTGGTCACACCTGCTGTGTTACACCTTCACCTGATACATAATCAACTATAACCCTGTGATCACACCTGCTGTGTTGCACCTTTACCTGATACATAATTAACTATAACCCTGTGGTCACACCTGCTGTGTTACACCTTTACCTGATAAATAATCAACTATAGCCCTGTGGTCACACCTGCTGTGTTACACCTTTACCTGATACATAACCAACTATAACCCTGTGGTCACACCTGCTGTGTTACACCTTTACCTGATACATAATCAACTATAACCCTGTGGTCACACCTGCTGTGTTACACCTTTACCTGATACATAATCAACTATAGCCCTGTGGTCACACCTGCTGTGTTACACCTTCACCTGATACATAATCAACTATAACCCTGTGATCACACCTGCTGTGTTGCACCTTTACCTGATACATAATCAACTATAACCCTGTGGTCACACCTGCTGTGTTACACCTTTACCTGATAAATAATCAACTATAGCCCTGTGGTCACACCTGCTGTGTTACACCTTTACCTGATACATAACCAACTATAACCCTGTGGTCACACCTGCTGTGTTACACCTTTACCTGATAAATAATCAACTATAGCCCTGTGGTCACACCTGCTGTGTTACACCTTTACCTGATACATAACCAACTATAACCCTGTGGTCACACCTGCTGTGTTACACCTTTACCTGATACATAATCAACTATAGCCCTGTGGTCACACCTTCTGTGTTACACCTTTACCTGATATATAACCAACTATAACCCTATGGTCACACCTGCTGTGTTACACCTTTACCTGATACATAATTAACTATAACCCTGTGGTCACACCTGCTGTGTTACACCTTTACCTGATACATAATCAACTATAACCCTGTGGTCACACCTGCTGTGTTACACCTTTACCTGATACATAATCAACTATAACCCTGTGGTCACACCTGCTGTGTTACACCTTTACCTGATACATAATCAACTATAACCCTGTGGTCACACCTGCTGTGTTACACCTTTACCTGATACATAATTAACTATAACCCTGTGGTCACACCTGCTGTGTTTCACCTTTACCTGATACATAATTAACTATAACCCTGTGGTCACACCTGCTGTGTTACACCTTTACCTGATACATAATTAACTATAACCCTGTGGTCACACCTGCTGTGTTACACCTTTACCTGATACATAATTAACTATAACCCTGTGGTCACACCTGCTGTGTTACACCTTTACCTGATACATAATCAACTATAACCCTGTGGTCACACCTGCTGTGTTACACCTTTACCTGATACATAATCAACTATAACCCTGTGGTCACAACTGCTGTGTTACACCTTTACCTGATACATAATCAACTATAGCCCTGTGGTCACACCTGCTGTGTTACACCTTTACCTGATACATAATCAACTATAACCCTGTGGTCACACCTGCTGTGTTACACCTTTACCTGATACATAATTAACTATAACCCTGTGGTCACACCTGCTGTGTTACACCTTTACCTGATACATAATCAACTATAGCCCTGTGGTCACACCTGCTGTGTTACACCTTTACCTGATACATAATCAACTATAACCCTGTGGTCACACCTGCTGTGTTACACCTTTACCTGATACATAATCAACTATAGACCACCTTAACTGGAGACATAATTAATTAATAATAATTAATTAATAATTAATTAATACAACATAGATAAACTGACCGTGTGTGTTCGTTCATCATTATAGGATTGGGTGACAGAAACGTAATAAAACTGTCATAAGTATCATTCTGAGCTATGATCTTAATTTGGGGTAATTCCTGTGTTGATTTGGATTAAATCGATGCGATGTTTGTCAGCCCTGTTCCTCAGCCAGCACCTCAATCCTCTCGGTAGCTCAGGGGACAATATCAACAGTGTGAGTAACACAATAAACCCTCTTACATGCCATCCGAACATTTTGGGGATTTGGACTAGATTAGTATTAGGATTAGATTAGGATTAGATTAGGGCTAGATCAAGCCACTCACAGAGATAAATAAACTTCCCCTAAAATTTGAGAAACTATTCAATTCTAATCATTTAATTTCATCCCCTTTGGGAAAATCCCACTTCACGTCCATACTGGGGCAAAGACAGACAGAAACCCAGACTGAAGAAATTATCCCCAAAAACAGAAGACAAAATCGAGATGCCAAGTCTGGAGAGAGACAGTCTGGTTGTCATGACGTTGAGATCATACTCCAGGAAGTGAGGGTTTTAACACTTGACCGTCCCACACAAAACAAATACTGACAACTTCCAATATATCACTTAGTTCAGGGTTCCATGTGTTTTTTTAAATACATGTCTGTGACGCAAGGTTAGGTAGGAGGTAGAAATGGTCTGGGATCTTACAGGTCCACACTCCGTCGCAAATCTGATCAATCTGTCTATCAGGAATCAGTGAGCCACAGAAAAACCATTTAAAGAGCTGACCACCTTATTTCCCCAGTCAGGTGTCAAGGGACCTGGGAAACCGAGAGGAGAGCATTGATAACAGAGATCTCTCCTCTCTGACCATCCTCCCCTCTCTGACCATCCTCTCCTCTCTGACCATCCTCTCTCCTCTCTGACCATCCTCTCTCCTCTCTGACCATCCTCTCTCCTCTCTGACATCCTCTCTCCTCTCTGACCATCCTCTCCCCTCTCTCCTCTCTGACCATCCTCTCCTCTCTGACCATCCTCTCCCCTCTCTGACCATCCTCTCCCCTCTCTGACCATCCTCTCCCCTCTCTGACCATCCTCTCCCCTCTCTGACCATCCTCTCCCCTCTCTGACCATCCTCTCTCCTCTCTGACCATCCTCTCTCCTCTCTGACCATCCTCTCTCCTCTCTGATCATCCTCTCTCCTCTCTGACCATCCTCTCTGACCATCCTCTCTCCTCTCTGACCATCCTCTCTCCTCTCTGACCATCCTCTCTCCTCTCTGACCATCCTCTCTCCTCTCTGACCATCCTCTCTCCTCTCTGACCATCCTCTCTCCTCTCTGACCATCCTCTCTCCTCTCTGACCATCCTCTCCTCTTTCTCCTCTCTGACCATCCTCTCTCCTCTCTGACCATCCTCTCCTCTCTCTCCTCTCTGACCATCCTCTCTGACCATCCTCTCTGACCATCCTCTCTCCTCTCTGACCATCCTCTCCTCTCTGACCATCCTCTCTCCTCTCTGACCATCCTCTCTCCTCTCTGACCATCCTCTCTCCTCTCTGACCATCCTCTCTCCTCTCTGACCATCCTCTCTCCTCTCTGACCATCCTCTCCCCTCTCTCCTCTCTGACCATCCTCTCTCCTCTGACCATCCTCTCTGACCATCCTCTCCCCTCTCTCCTCTCTGACCATCCTCTCTCCTCTCTGACCATCCTCTCTGACCATCCTCTCCCCTCTCTCCTCTCTGACCATCCTCTCTGACCATCCTCTCCCCTCTGACCATCCTCTCCCCTCTCTGACCATCCTCTCCTCTCTCCCCTCTCTGACCATCCTCTCCCCTCTCTGACCATCCTCTCCCCTCTCTGACCATCCTCTCCTCTCTCCCCTCTCTGACCATCCTCTCCTCTCTCTCCTCTCTGACCATCCTCTCCTCTCTGACCATCCTCTCCTCTCTGACCATCCTCTCCTCTCTCTCCTCTCTGACCATCCTCTCCTCTCTGACCATCCTCTCCTCTCTGACCATCCTTTCTCCTCTCTGACCATCCTTTCTCCTCTCTGACCATCCTCTCTCCTCTCTGACCATCCTCTCTCCTCTCTGACCATCCTCTCCTCTTTCTCCTCTGACCATCCTCTCCTCTCTCTCCTCTCCTCTCTCTGGACGACTACAACAGAGGAGGAAGGAGTTCCTGTATACCCATTAGTAACTGGTCAGATCTGCTGTTACACATACAGGGAGGAGAGACAGGGAGGAGAGACAGGGAGGAAAGACAAGGAGGAGAGACAGGGAGGAGAGACAGGGACGATTCCTGGCTGTATCACAACCGGCCGTGATACGGGAGTCTCATAGGGCGGCGCACAATTGGCCCAGCGTCGTCCGGGTTTGGCCGGTGTAGGCCGTCATTGTAAATAAGAATTTGTTCTTTACTGACTTGTCTAGTTTAAATAAAAATAAATATATATAAATATACACCAGTGATAACTGACTTAAATACCTAGACAGTAAGGTGAGAATCATTTGATCCTAAGTACTGTAAACAACTCAATCTATCAATCAATTTTGTCCTAGATTCCTAGGTAACTGTGTGTCTGTACACACACAGAAAGAGACTGACAGAACTACAATCACTAGTTCTGTTTCTATGGACAGATGGATGGAGTTTCCTGTGAACTCTGGGTACTGTAGTCAGTGGTTCTGCAGTGGCTCTGACTGGCTACAATACTGTTGTCCGTGGCTCGAGACACCGTCACAGACACAGGACAGTAAACAGTAATTACAGACACGGGATAGTAAACAGTAATTACAGATGCATGACAGTAAACAGTAATTACAGACACGGGACAGTAAACGGTAATTACAGACACGTGACGGTAAACGGTAATTACAGACACGGGTCAGTAAACGGCAATGACAGACACCGGACAGTAAACGGTAACTACAGACACGGGACAGTAAACGGCAATGACAGACACGGGACGGTAAACGGCAATGACAGACACGGGACAGTAAACGGCAATTACAGACACGGGGCAGTAAACGGTAACTACAGACACGGGACAGTAAACAGTAATTACAGACACGGGACAGTAAACGGCAATGACAGACACGGGCCGGTAAACGGTAATTACAGACACGGGACAGTAAACGGCCGGCCATCGTCAAGGACCCAGGTAACCAATTACAACAGCCGGCCATCGTCAAGGACCCAGGTAACCAATTACAACAGCCAGCCATCGTCAAGGATCCAGGTAACCAATTACAACAGCCGGCTATCGTCAAGGACCCAGGTAACCAATTACAACAGCCGACCATCGTCAAGGACCCAGGTAACCAAATACAACAGCCGGCCATCGTCAAGGACCCAGGTAACCAAATACAACAGCCGGCCATCGTCAAGGACCCAGGTAACTAAATACAACAGCCGGCCATCGTCAAGGACCCAGGTAACCAATGTCAACGCAGTGGCGGTACTGGGCCCTCTCTCCTCCTCCTCCTCCTCCTCCTCCCCCTCCACATCTCTCCTCCCCCTCCTCTCCTCTGTGTGAATGGTCTGTATTGTATTACATCATGCCGTACTCACGCACGAATACTAATCGTCACGTCTGGAGGAAACCTGGCATCATCCCTACGGTGAAGCATGGTGGTAGCATCATGCTGTGGGGATGTTTTTCAGTGGCAGGGACTGGGAGACTAGTCAGGATTGAGGGAAAGATGAACAGAGCAAAGTACAGAGAGATCCTTAATGAAAACCTGCTCCAGAGCGCTCAGGACCTCAGACTGGTGCCACGGTTAACCTCCCAACAGGACAACGACCCTAAGCACACAGCCAAGACAACGCAGGAGTGGCTTCGGGACAAGTCTCTGAATGTCCTTGAGTGGCCCAGCCAGAGCCTGGACTTGAATCCGATCGAACATCTCTGGAGAGACCTGAAAATAGCTGTGCAGCAACACTCCCCATCCAACGTGACAGAGCTTGAGAGGATCTGCAGAGAAGAATGGGAGGAACTCCCCAAATACAGGTGTGCCAAGCTTGTAGCATCATACCCAAGAAGACTGGAGGCTGTAATTGCTGCCAAAGGTGCTTCAACAAAGTACTGAATAAAGGGTCTGAATAATTATGTAAATGTGATATTTCAGTTTTTATTTTGAATAAATTAGCAAACATTTCTAAAACCATGTTTTTGCTTTGTCATTATGGGGTATTGTGTGCAGATTGATGAGGGTAAAAAACAATTTATTACATTTTAGAATTATGCTGTAACGTAACAAAATGTGGAAGTCCAGGGGTCTGAATACTTCCTGAATACACAGTATGTCATTCTTATCCAATAGCAACGCCCCAACGGTAACATTTAACACTTATAAGTGCATTTGGATTTATTTGACCACAATTTTATTTTCTGAATCGTTCTAAATCTCTCTATGCTGCCAAATCACACAAGAGGAGGAAGGGAAAGAGACAGAGACAGAGAGAGAAACAGAGAGAGAGAGAGACAGACAGAGACAGACAGAGACAGAGAGAGAGAGAGAGAGACAGAGAGAGACAGACAGAGACAGAGAGGGAGAGAGAGAGAGACAGACAGAGACAGAGAGGGAGAGAGAGAGAGAGAGAGACAGAAAGAGACAGAGAGGGAGAGAGAGAGAGGCTGAATCTGCAGCAGGCAGGCACCACTGCGCTTTGCCATCCTGTGTTTCATCCTGATTGTCATGGCGACGTGGTGAATAAGGGAGCACCACAGCCAGTAGCTGCAGCAGAGTCAATAACACTCCCAGAGACATCGTGTGGATTATCAACAGCAGAGTCGCTGCTTCGCTTCGCCTCCCCCCAGTCTTCTCTCCCTACTCTCCTCTCCCCTCCCCTCCCCTCTCCTCGCGCCCAGCCGCCAACAGCTGAAGGGCGAATCGATACGGCCAAGGAAAGGACACTGACCCCGCTCCATTTACCACAAAACGCCGTCAATATTACAACAAAAAAAAACGACCCAAAAATGTCCCCTTTTTATTTCCTCCTCGCTATCGGTTCGGCGCACGAAACACAAAACAGGCTTAGAGGGGAGTTGTATTATTTTTTATCACCAGGGTGGGTTCTCCCCTCCATTTTGAGGGAAGGTGTTTCAGTACAATACCGTGTCCTTGGTGAAGAGCTTTCAGAGATGAATCCATTTTATAAAAACACGCCGTTGTTTAAACACGCCGGGAAGAGAGGGAAGAAGAGAAGGGAGGAAAAAGTTCTGTCCTCTACGACAAAATCCTTTCGACTGCAAACATCGGCATGTTGTCCACCAGGATGCTACTGTCTGCAGAGCACAGCGTTGTATCGGTGGGGGGGGGGCGTGTGTGTTGTTGTGTATGGGGAGGAGGGGGGGGGGGTCCAATATTTACAAATAGCTGTGGGGAAACAAGGCGATGCGTTTCCAATGTTCAATAAACACAACAGCACACAAACACAGCGGGCTGGTCCATCTGCCAGGTAAACACCTTGTTTTAAACCCTCCTCTTCTGACTCTCTGTTAGTGGTGGGGGAGAGAGGGAAGGAGAGATAGAGGGATGGAGGGAAGGAGAGATAGAGGGATGGAGGGAAGGAGAGATAGAGGGATGGAGGGATAGAGGAGCGGAGGGATAGAGGAGCGGAGGGATAGAGGAGCGGAGGGATAGAGGGATGGAGGGATAGAGGAGCGGAGGGATAGAGGGATGGAGGGATAGAGGGATGGAGGAGCAGAGGGATAGAGGAGCGGAGGGATAGAGGGATGGAGGGATAGAGGAGCGGAGGGATAGAGGAGCGGAGGGATAGAGGAGCGGAGGGATGGAGGAGCGGAGGGATAGAGGAGGGGAGGGATAGAGGAGCGGAGGGATAGAGGGGTGGAGGGATAGAGGGGTGGAGGGATAGAGGGGTGGAGGGATAGAGGAGCGGAGGGATAGAGGAGCGGGGGGATAGAGGAGCGGGGGGATAGAGGAGCGGAGGGATAGAGGAGCGGAGGGATAGAGGAGGGGAGGGATAGAGGAGGGGAGGGATAGAGGAGCGGAGGGATAGAGGAGCGGGGGGATAGAGGAGCGGAGGGATAGAGGAGCGGAGGGATAGAGGAGTGGAGGGATAGAGGAGCGGGGGGGATAGAGGAGCGGAGGGATAGAGGGATGGAGGAGCAGAGGGATAGAGGAGCGGAGGGATAGAGGAGCGGAGGGATAGAGGGATGGAGGGATAGAGGAGCGGAGGGATAGAGGGATGGAGGGATAGAGGAGCGGAGGGATAGAGGGATGGAGGAGCAGAGGGATAGAGGAGCGGAGGGATAGAGGAGCGGAGGGATAGAGGGATGGAGGGATAGAGGAGCGGAGGGATAGAGGGATGGAGGGATAGAGGAGCGGAGGGATAGAGGGATGGAGGAGCAGAGGGATAGAGGAGCGGAGGGATAGAGGAGCGGAGGGATAGAGGGATGGAGGGATAGAGGAGCGGAGGGATAGAGGGATGGAGGAGCAGAGGGATAGAGGAGCAGAGGGATGGAGGAGCAGAGGGATAGAGGAGCAGAGGGATAGAGGGAAGGAGGGATGGAGGAGCGGAGGGATAGAGGAGGGGAGGGATAGAGGAGCGGAGGGATAGAGGGGCGGAGGGATAGAGGGGTGGAGGGATAGAGGAGTGGAGGGATAGAGGAGCGGAGGGATAGAGGAGCGGAGGGATAGAGGAGCGGGGGGATAGAGGAGCGGAGGGATAGAGGAGCGGAGGGATAGAGGAGCAGAGGGATAGAGGAGCGGAGGGATAGAGGAGCGGAGGGATAGAGGAGCGGAGGGATAGAGGAGCGGAGGGATAGAGGAGCGGAGGGATAGAGGAGCGGAGGGATAGAGGGTAATTGACTGTTATCTCTACAGTGCTAGACCTCTAATCAATGACCATTCAAACCAAAGGTAGAAGTCACGCTGACAGTGACGACACAGGATCAGAGGGAGAAGTCACGCTGACAGTGACGACACAGGATCAGAGGGAGAAGTCACGCTGAAAGAGTGCTCCATAACAAATCTCTCAGGCTCTCTCCTCTACACACACACACACACACACACACACACACACACACACACACACACACACACACACACACACACACACACACACACACACACACACACACACACACACACAAATAGCTACTTGATGGACGGTGAGCATGGGGCACCATTGTATTAAAAATAAATAGCTTCCTCGGGCTTTTGGACTCAAGCGGTTTGTGTTGCTCAGTAGATCAATAACATACCAATTACAACAGACCCTCTCTGCCATCACAGTGGTTAAATATCAATCAGATAACAGACACCGTGTTGTTGCCTACGTGTCGCTCTTATTAAATTAAACAAATCAAATATAAATCTATTGATAAATCATTAAAAATATACAAACTATTTCCTAAATGTATTTTTTGAAGATATAATAATTAAAGTGTTTCAATGTGAGATTGACAATTGGTCACTCCTTCTGCCATAAACCTACCCTACTTGTGTCTGTCTGCCACCAACTCACGCCACATTGTCCTTTTTAAAAGGTGTTAAATCCATACTTATTCACTATTAAGCCATCTCCTATTAATCTGCAGTATGAAGGCTGTGACATTAGAAAACATCACGCTAAACGGACTTTATGACGTTAACACCAACAACAACAAAAACAGACAAAATAAAAAACCCTATTTTCCTGCAGTTTCCTACTGAAACGTCTCACGTACTGTAGATAGAACCCATGTGATGTTAACACCCGATTCTCTCTGCTCTGAACCACCCTGAGGAGGTAGAGGACAACAGGGGAACACACTGGGAAGATTTGGGAGAGGAGAGTTAAAGGAAACAGAAAGACAGCTGGGTAAGATGCTTTATGATGTCGGGCAAGACCAAGGGCACTAGAGGCCAGAGAGGAGATGAACTATAAATATGGTGTGTGTGTGTGTGTGTGTAACCTTCTGTGTAATACCTGTAAATAAACCCTAAACCTGGACTTAAGGGCGACACCTCTGGTCTCCACTCGTTTAAAGGAAGGATCTGATGTGTGTGTGTATGAGTGTATACTTACAGAATGTAAGTGTGTGTGTGTGTGTATTTTTCACTAAAACCCTAGCAGAGTCCTGTATATCCCCACTGTGAGGGTGATTACTACAGAGACACTTCAGACTGGATGCTTTCCAAATGGCACCCTACTCCCTACGTAGTGGGCTACTTTTCACCAGGGGCCATCGGAATGTGGTCAAAACAAAGTGCACTATATAGGGAATAGGGTGCCATTTGGGAAGCATGTCACTGTCTGTGGAGGCTCAGTGGGAGCTGGAGGATCACTAGTCTCCAGAGATGAAAGCTCATGTTTCTGGGGTGAGGAGAGAGAGAGAAAGAGAGAGAGAGCCAGAGAGAGAGAGAGAGAGAGAGAGAGAGAGAGAGAGAGAGAGAGAGAGAGAGAGAGAGAGAGGGGATGGAGGAAGAAGGTAGAAGGAGAGAGAGAGAGAGAGAGAGAGAGAGAGAGAGAGAGAGAGAGAGAGAGAGAGCCAGAGAGAGAGAAGGGGATGGAGGAAGAAGGTAGAAGGAGAGAGAGAGAGAGAGAGAGAGAGAGAGAGAGAGAGAGAGAGAGAGAGAGAGAGAGAGAGAGAGAGAGAGAGAGAGAGAGAGAGAGAGAGAGAGAGAGAGAGAGAGCCAAAGAGAGAGAGCCAGAGAGAGAGAGAGAGAGAGACAGAGAGAGGAGCGAAAGCGACATAGAGCGACAGAGCATTCACAGTCAGCCCACTGACACCCCTATCAGATCACAGCAAAATCACATGCCAATAAAGCCCTTGAATTGAATTGAGAGAGAGCGAGAGAATTAGGCCCATAGCGGCTAATGATCAAAATCCACTAAAAGGAAGTGATTCCCAAACCTTCCATAACAAAGCCATCACCTACAGAGAGATGAACCTGGAGAAGAGTCCCCTAAGCAAGCTGGTCCTGGGGCTCTGTTCACAAACAGACCCCACAGAGCCACAGGACAGCAACACAATTAGACCCAAGCAAATCATGAGAAAACAAAAAGATAATTCACTTGACACATTGGAAAGAATTAACAAAAAACAGAGCAAACTAGAATGCTATTTGGCCCTAAACAGAGAGTACACAGTGGCAGAATACCTGACCACTGTGACTGACCCAAACTTAAGGAAAGCTTTGACTATGTACAGACTCAGTGAGCTTAGCCTTGCTATTGAGAAAGGCCGCCGTAGGCAGACATGGCTCTCAAGAGAAGACAGGCTATGTGCTCACTGCCCACAAAATGAGGTGGAAACTGAGCTGCACTTCCTAACCTCCTGCTAAATGTATGACCATATTAGACACACATATTTCTCTCAGATTACACAGACCCACAAAGAATTAGAAAACAAACCCGATTTTGATAAACTCCCATATCTACTGGGTGAAATACCACAGTGTTCCATCACAGCAGCAAGATGTGTGACCTGTTGCCACAAGAAAAGGGCAACCAGTGAAGAACAAATACCATTGTAAACACAACCTATATTTATGTTTTCCCTTTTGTACTTTAACTATTTGCACATAATATGACATTTGAAATGTCTTTATCAATCTACACACAATACCCCATAATGACATCACAATACCCCATAATGACATCACAATACCCCATAATGACATCACAATAGCCCATAATGACAAAGCAAAAACAGTCTTTAGAAATGTTTGCACATTTATTAAAAACGGAAATAGCTTATTTACATAAGTATTCAGACCCTTTGCTATGGGACTCAAAATTGAGCTCAGTTGCTTCCTGTTTCCATTGATCATCCTTGAGATGTTTCTACAACTTGATTTGAGACCACCTGTGGTAAATTCAATTGATTGGACATGATTTGGAAAGGCACACACCTGTCTATATAAGGTCCCACAGTTGACAGTGCATGTCAGAGCAAAAACCAAGCCATGAGGTCGAAGGACTCAATCTGGGGAAGTGTACCAAAAAAGGTCTGCAGTATTGAAGGTCCCCAAGAACACAGTGGCCTCCGTCATTCTTCAATGGAAGATGTTTGGAACCACCAAGACTCTTCCTAGAACTGGCCGCCCGGCCAAACTGAGCAATCGGGGGAAAAGGGCCTTGGTCAGGGAGGTGACCAAGAACCCGATAGTCACTCTGACAGAGCTCTAGAGTTCCTCTGTGGAGATGGATAACCATCTCTACAGCACTCCACCAATCAGGACTTTATGGTAGACTGGCCAGACGGAAGCCACTCCTTAGTAAAAGGCAATTGACAGCCTGCTTGGAGATTGCCAAAAGGCACATAAAGGACCCTGAAAAACAAAATGTTCTGGTCTGATGAACCCATCCAACCGTGACAGAGCTTGAGGATCTGCAGAGAAGAATGGGATAAACTCCCCAAATACAGGTGTGCCAAGCTTGTAGCGTCAAACCCAAGAAGAATCGAGGTTGTAATCGCTGCCAAAGGTGCTTCAACAAAGTACTGAGTAAATGGTCTGAATACATATTTAAATGTGATATTTTTTATTTATTTTTACATTTGCAAAAATGTCTAAAAACCTGTTTTGCTTTGTCATTATGGGGTATTGTGATGTCATTATGGGGTATTGTGATGTCATTATGGGGTATTGTGATGTCATTATGGGGTATTGTGTGTAGATTGATGACGGCAAAAAAATGATTTGATCCATTTTAGAATTAGGCTGTAACGTAACATAATGTGAAAAAAGTCAAGGGGTCTGAAGACTTTCCGAATCCACCGACGCTGCCCGCTACCAAGGACTGTGAGCTCTCGTTCTCCGTGACCGACGTGAGTAAGACATTTAAGCGTGTTAACCCGCACAAGGTGGAAAAGGTGGAAAGCTTCAAGTTCCTCGGCGTACACATCACTGACAAATCTGAAATGGTCCACCCACACAAACAGTGTGGTGAAGAGGGCGCAACAGCGCCTCTTCAACCTCAGGAGGCTGAAGAAATTTGGCTTGGCACCTGAAACCCTCACAAACTTTTACAGATGCACATTTGAGAACATCCTGTCGGGCTGTATCACCGCCTTGTCCAGCAACTACACCGCCCGAAACTGCAGGGTTCACCCAGAGGGTGGTCTTCCCAACGCATCACCGGGGGCAAACTACCTGCCCTCCAGGACACCTACAGCACCCGATGCCACAGGAAGGCCAAAAAGATCATCAAGGACAACAACCACCCGAGCTACGGCCTGTTCACCCCGCTATCATCCAGAAGGCGAGGTCAGTACAGGTGCATCAAAGCTGGGACCGAGAGATTGAAAAACAGCATCTATCTCAAGGCCATCAGACTGTTAAATAGCCATCACTAGCTCCTTAGAGGCTGCTGCCCTATATACATAGACTTGACACAAGTCACTTCAATAATGTTCACATATTTAGCTTTACTCATCTCATATGCATTTACTGTATTCTATTCTACTGTATTTTAGTCTATGCCGCTCCGACATTGCTCGTCAAAATATTTATTACATTTACATTTACATTTTAGACATTTAGCAGACGCTCTTATCCAGAGCGACTTACAGTAGAGTGCATACATTTTATTACATTTTTTACATACTGAGACAAGGATATCCCTACCGGCCAAGAGCAGACGCTCTTATCCAGAGCGACTTACAGTAGAGTGCATACATTTTTATTACATTTTTACATACTGAGACAAGGATATCCCTACCGGCCAAACCCTCCCTACCGGCCAAACCCTCCCTAACCCGGACGACGCTATGCCAATTGTGCGTCGCCCCACGGATCCCCACGGATTTATATATTCTTAATTCCAATCCTTTACTTTAGATTTGTGTGTATTGTTGTAAAATAATCAGGCCTCTCCAGGAACAAGGACTCTCTATTGGTCTGCTAGGTAATCAGGCCTCTCCAGGAACACACTGCTGGTCTGCTAGGTAATCAGGCCTCTCCAGGAACACTCTGCTGGTCTGCTAGGTAATCAGGCCTCTCCAGGAACACTCTGCTGGTCTGGTAGGTAATCAGGCCTCTCCAGGAACACTCTGCTGGTCTGCTAGGTAATCAGGCCTCTCCAGGAACACTCTGCTGGTCTGCTAGGTAATCAGGCCTCTCCAGGAACACTCTGCTGGTCTGCTAGGTAATCAGGCCTCTCCAGGAACACTCTGTTGGTCTGCTAGGTAATCAGGCCTCTCCAGGAACACTCTGCTGGCCTGCTAGGTAATCAGGCCTCTCCAGGAACACTCTGCTGGTCTGCTAGGTAATCAGGCCTCTCCAGGAACACTCAGCTGGTCTGCTAGTGTAGTCATCGCCCTCTTATCTTACATTGATTCACCCCCCGCCCCTCGGTGCCCAGGCACAGGGTAGTGGTGTGTGTGTGTGTGTGTGTGTGTGTGTGTGTGTGTGTGTGTGTGTGTGTGTGTGTGTGTGTGTTTACCTGGCACTTGCCCGTGCGGACATCGTAAAGGGCTACTGAACCCTGGCGGGCCCCCACGGCAATACGGTGACTCCGGTCGCAGTATCCCACCATGTAGAACCTGAACAGAATCGAAACACAGAACACACAGAGGTCAGGGCTCATTCATCACACGGCATCGTCCACCGTCACCTGTGGGTTGACCCTTGACCCCTACAAACCCACAAGGGGTCGAACCCTTTCCCCTTAATCAACATTAAAAGTAAATGAGGGGGCAACGACTCTCTCTGAGGTCTTGTTGGTATCACACTAACAGTACATCGTTACAGAGGTTAGAGCGAGACCATCACTAACGCCACTAACCATTCACTGTTCTGTTACTAAACTCAAAATGGCCGCGTGGAGGAGAGGATGTAAAATGGCGGTTGAAAGCTGTGATTTAGTCATGGCCGCCTTCTGCCACGGCCGCCTTCTGCCACGGCCGCCTTCTGCCTTCTGCCACGGCCGCCTTCTGCCACGGCCGCCTTCTGCCTTCTGTCACGGCTGCCTTCTGTCACGGCCGCCTTCTGTCACGGCCGCCTTCTGCCACGGCCGCCTTCTGTCACGGCTGCCTTCTGTCACGGCTGCCTTCTGCCACGGCTGCCTTCTGTCACGGCTGCCTTCTGTCACGGCCGCCTTCTGTCACGGCCGCCTTCTGTCACGGCTGCCTTCCGCCTTCTGTCATGACCGCCTTCTGCCATGGCCGCCTTCTGTCATGGCCGCCTTCTGCCATGGCCGCCTTCTGCCATGGCCGCCTTCTGCCATGGCCGCCTTCTGCCATGACCGCCTTCTGTCATGACCGCCTTCTGCCATGGCCGCTTTCTGCCATGGCCGCCTTCTGCCATGGCCGCCTTCTGTCATGGCCGCCTTCTGCCATGGCCGCCTTCTGCCATGGCCGCCTTCTGCCATGGCCGCCTTCTGCCATGGCCGCCTTCTGCCATGGCCGCCTTCTGCCATGGCCGCCTTCTGCCATGGCCGCCTTCTGCCATGGCCGCCTTCTGCCATGGCCGCCTTCTGCCATGACCGCCTTCTGCCATGACCGCCTTCTGTCATGACCGCCTTCTGTCATGGCCGCCTTCTGTCATGGCCGCCTTCTGTCACGGCTGCCTTCCGCCTTCTGTCATGACCGCCTTCTGCCATGGCCGCCTTCTGTCATGGCCGCCTTCTGCCATGGCCGCCTTCTGCCATGGCCGCCTTCTGCCATGGCCGCCTTCTGCCATGACCGCCTTCTGTCATGACCGCCTTCTGCCATGGCCGCTTTCTGCCATGGCCGCTTTCTGCCATGGCCGCCTTCTGTCATGGCCGCCTTCTGTCATGGCCGCCTTCTGCCATGGCCGCCTTCTGCCATGGCCGCCTTCTGCCATGGCCGCCTTCTGCCATGGCCGCCTTCTGCCATGGCCGCCTTCTGCCATGGCCGCCTTCTGCCATGGCCGCCTTCTGCCATGGCCGCCTTCTGCCATGGCCGCCTTCTGCCATGACCGCCTTCTGCCATGACCGCCTTCTGTCATGACCGCCTTCTGTCATGGCCGCCTTCTGTCATGGCCGCCTTCTGTCATGGCCGCCTTCTGTCATGGCCGCCTTCTGTCATGGCTGCCTTCTGTCATGGAGCATTTGCCATTTCTCCATGAAGGTTTATATTTAGCTGACCATTTCAGTTTGGCATTTTCCTACTATTAGAAATATCAGAATTAAAAAGGAAAAACTAGTCTCTCTATTACAGCAGCAATGTACTCCAGAAGACATACCTGTGATGTTTATTCTTTTTTTATTTAACCTTTATTTAACCTTTATTTAACCTTTATTTAACCTTTATTTAACTCGGCAAGTCAGTTAAGGACAAATTCTTATTTTCAATGACGGCCTAGGAACAGTGGGTTAACTGCCTTGTTCAGGGGCAGAACGACAGATTTGTACCTTGTCAGCTCAGGGATTCGATCTAGCAACCTTTCGGTTACCGGGCCAATGCTCTAACCAGTAGGCTACCTGCCCGCGAAGTACCTTACAGAAGGTCCTTCATGTTGTACAATGCATTGCATCACCTAGGATTAAGCATCAATGATATGTCTATGACAGTACGCAGCAGAGGACAGGGAACGAGGACAGGGAACCAGGACAGGGAAGGAGGACAGGGAACGAGGACAGGGAACGAGGACATGGAACGAGGACATGGAACGAGGACAGGGAACGAGGACAGGGAACGAGGACAGGGAACGAGGACAGGGAACGAGGACAGGGAACGAGGACAGGGAACGAGGACAGGGAACGAGGACAGGGAACGAGGACAGGGAACGAGGACAGGGGAACGAGGACAGGGGAACGAGGACAGGGGAACGAGGACAGGGGAACGAGGACAGGGGAACGAGGACAGGGGAACGAGGACAGGGGAACGAGGACAGGGGAACGAGGACAGGGGAACGAGGACAGGGGAACGAGGACAGGGGAACGAGGACAGGGGAACGAGGACAGGGGAACGAGGACAGGGAACGAGGACAGGGGAACGAGGACAGGGGACGAGGACCGGGGACGAGGACATGAATACTCACTTGCAGATAGCAGGGAAACACTCATTCAGCCCTTTCTTCTTCACCAGAGAGCCTTCGATGCAGTACATGATGATGTCCATCACCTAGAGGAAGGAAGGAGAGAGAAATACCCAGAAATAACCACGTGTCCATACCTCATCCTATCACCTCAAAATAGAGCTACTAAACAAAATAAAACATTTTTCTCAAGGTGCTGCCATTAATTCTAAACTAATTAGCTAGATTTCAGGATGTAAAGTAAAATAAAGTTAAAGCGTGTTTGTTGTAACATGGAGAGCCCAGGTCTTGGACTGCAAGTCGTACCTCGACCAGCAGGTCCACGACGTCAGTCGGCATCTTCTCAATGAGGATATCTATAACCCTGATGATCTCTGTCTTAGCCCGGCCCAGAGAGGTGGTGTGGACATTCTGCTGCGACTGGGAGTTAGCCTGCATGGCTGTGTGTCTGTGGACCTAACATACAGGATACACAACACTGAGTTAAGGAGGGTAGGGGGTAGGGGTTAGGGGTTAGGGGTAGGGGGAGAGGTTAGGGGGAAAAGGTTAGGGGTAAGGAAAGAGGTTAGGGGTAGGGGGAAGAGGTTAGGGGGAAGAGGCTTTAGGGGTAGGGGGAAGAGGTTAGGGGGAAGAGGCTTTAGGGGTAAGGGGAAGAGGTTAGGGGAAAAGAGGTTAGGAGGAAGAGGTTAGGGGAAGAGGTTAGGGTTTAGGGGTAGGGTAGTAGGGTAAGGGTGAGGGGTTAGGGGGTGAAGGGGGGAGGGAGGAAAGGAAGGAGAAGGGCGAAAGGAAGGGCAGGGTGGCGTGTGAAAGCAGAAAGGGCATGTAGAGTAACAGAGGTACAGGGGAGACGACATGGAGGTCAGGTCTCACCTCTCTGGCGATGGTTGTGATGAAGGCCGGAGGTCTGGCGGTGGCGATGAGAGATAGAGCGTGGCGTGCTGAGCGGGCCGAGTCGGCTGCTGGGTTAAGGGGCAGGCCCATTGTGATGCTAACCAGGCAGCCCGAGGGTGAGAGAGAGAGGGAGTGAGAGAGAGAGGGAGGGTAAGAGAGTGAGGGAAAGAGAGCCGGAGGGAGAGGGAGGGCAAAAGCCGGAGGGGGAGAGAGAGAGAGAGTCAGAGGGTGAGAGCCGGAGAGGGAGAGAGAGAGTCAGAGGGTGAGAGCCGGAGAAGAAAGAGGGAGGGAGGATAGAAAGAGGGAGGGAGGAAGGGAAAGAGTGAGGTAGAGAGAAAGAGGGAGGGAGGTAGAGAGAGAGAGTGAAAGAGGGAGGGAGGAAGGGAGAGAAAGAGTGAGGTAGAGAGAAAGAGTGAGTTAGAGAGAAATGGAGGTAGAAAGAGGGAGGGAGGTAGAGAGAGAGAGAGGGAGGTAGAGAGGGAGAGAGGGAGGTAGAGAGAGAGAGAGGGAGGTAGAGAGAGAGAGAGAGAGAGAGAGAGAGATAGAGAGAGAGAGAGAGAGAGAGAGAGAGAGAGGAGGTAGATAGAGAGAGGGAGGGAGGTAGAGAGAGAGAGGTAGAGGGAGGTAGAGAGAGAGAGAGGGAGGGAAAAAAGGAGGCGTTAGAAGTACATAGTAAACAGATTAGCCACAGCTTATAATGTCAGGCCAAGGTCAATGGGATCACTCACACTGCACTGGCATAATGGACTCTCACAATGCACCGTAATTAGGCCCTTCTCAGGGTGGCTCAGCGTCCGTCAGTCAGGCAGCGTAGCACGCAAAGGCCGCTGCCTGCCACACGGGCCCCTGCCACTAGCTAACCTCGGAAATTGGGAATAGTTGTGGCATCTGTCTGAAATGGAGAGCGAGTGGGCCCCTTGTTAACAAATCATCTGAGCGGTGGACCGAGTGAATATGCATTAGGAGGGGGTTAGGGGCAGTGGGAGGAAGGGGAGCAGAGGGGTGAACCACTTCAAAGGCTGGGCTTATTGTGAAGGCTACGCTGCACTGTTCTTTAGCCATGCAGCTAAAGGGCCTCCAGCACCGGCCCCATGTCCTCGTCCCCCCCCCCCCCCACATCAGACACGGCACCGGCCCCAACCCCCGTCCTCACATCACACACGTCCCCAGCCCTTCCCCATCCGCCCAGTCCCCCCCTCCAGGCCTGAACCGGCCTCAGCCAAGGCCTCACTCCCCAACCCATCCCCCCCCCCCCCTCCCATCAACACACGGCCCAGTGCACTAGTGTTCCCCTCAGCAGGCCGACTGTGGCCTGGACTCATGGTCAAACAGCACAAGGTTAAACAACCCATAGACAACAGACGCATATCATAAGAGACAGGGCAATAACAGCATGCTAAGACACCGTTTCGTCTGTAGTTTATGATGGTCTTCCACTGGACCAGTGGGGATACTGCCAGTTACGTTTTCTCCTCGTGATGAACACGGCACAACAAGAACCACGGTTGTACACACGACAGCGAACATACGGAATTGTTTTAAAAACGTCATACCAGGGATCATTTAGCTGTTTAATTTTGAATTTTAGGACTCCTTGCAGGTATATATATTAAAAAAAAAATATATATATATATATTAATTTGATAAAATATTGCATTTAGCTTTTACTACAATAGCCCATAGAAAAGCATTGAATAACACATTCATTAATGGCAAATGACGAGGAATAAGGTTTTGAAGTGTCTGTCCTATATTTAGGAGATATAAGAAGTCTCAGGAAATACACTACATGACCAAAAGTATGGGCTCGTCGAACATCTCATTCCAAAATCATGGGCATTAATATGGAGTTGGTTCCCCCTTTGTTGCTCTAACAGCCTCCACTCTTCTGGGAAGGCTTTCCACTAGATGTTGGAACATTGCTGTGGGGACTTGCTTCCCTTCAGCCACAAGAGCATTAGTGAGGTTGGGCACTGATGTTGGGTGATTAGGCCCGGCTCACAGTCGGCGTTCCAATTCATCCCAAAGGTGTTTGATGGTGTGTGATCAGGGCACTGCGCAGGCCAGTCAAGTTCTTCCACACAGAATTGTCTAGAATGTCATTGTATGCTGTAGCGTTAAGATTTCCCTTCACTGGAACTACGAGGCCTAGCACAAACCATGAAAAACAGCCCCAGACCATTATTCATCCTCCACCAAACTTTACAGTTGGCACTATGCATTGGGACAGGTAGCGTTCTCCTGGCATCCGCCAAACCCAGATTCGTCCGTCAGACTGCAAGATGGTGAAGTGTGATTCATGACTCCAGAGAATGCGTTTCCACTGCTCCAGAGTCCAATCGCGGCGAGCTATACACAACCCCAGCCGCCGCTTGGCATTGCGCATGGTGATCTTAGGCTTGTGTGAGGCTGCTCGGCCATGGAAACCCATTTCATGAAGCTCCCGACAAACAGTTCTTGTGCTGACGTTGCTTCCAGAGGCAGTTTGGAACTCGGTAGTGAGTGTTGAAACCGAGGACAGGCAATTTTTACGTGCTTCAGCACTCAGCGGTCCCGTTCTGTGAGTTTGTGTGGCCTACCACTTCTCTGCTGAGACGTTACTTCTAGACGTTTCCACTTCACAAAGTGGCATCCTATGACGGCGCCACGTTGAAAGTCACTGAGCTCTTCAGTACGGGCCATTCTACTACCAATGTTTGTCTATGGAGATTGCATGGCCGTGTGCTCGATTTTTATACACCTGTCAGCAACGGGTGTGGCTGAAATAGCGAGAATCCACTCATTTGAAATGGCGTCTACATACTTGTCCACAACACACACTGCACACTACACACACTGCACACACCACACACTACACACACACTGCACATTACACACACTGCACACTACACACACTGCACACTACACACACTGCACACAACACACACTGCACACAACACACACTGCACATTACACACACTGCACACTACACACACTGCACATTACACACACTGCACATTACACACACTGCACACACCACACACTGCACACTACACACACACTGCACACTACACATTACACACACTGCACACTACACACACTGCACACTACACACACTGCACATTACACACTCTGCACACAACACACTCTGCACACAACACACACTGCACACAACACACACTGCACATTACACACACTGCACACTACACACACTGCACACTACACACACTGCACACTACACACACTGCACATTACACACACTGCACACTACACACACTGCACACACTGCACATTACACACTCTGCACACAACACACACTGCACACTACACACACTGCACACTACACACACTGCACATTACACACACTGCACACAACACACACTGCACATTACACACACTGCACACTACACACACTGCACACTACACACACTGCACACTACACACACTGCACATTACACACTCTGCACACAACACACACTGCACACTACACACACTGCACACTACACACACTGCACATTACACACACTGCACACAACACACACTGCACATTACACACACTGCACATTACACACTCTGCACACTACACACACTGCACATTACACACTCTGCACATTACACACTCTGCACATTACACACACTGCACACTACACACACTGCACATTACACACACTGCACATTACACACACTGCAGCCTCAACATAATTTAGTAGTTAAATCTTCGCCTTAACAAATAAAGTAAAATATTCTGAACGTTTGAGATGTTTGCTCTACATTGAACGCCACCTACTGTAATCCCCGCAGGCAATAAGGACGTATTTTAAATAATAGAAGTTCAATAAATAACATTTTTTTTATTTTTTTTTAACAAATCCAAAAATGTGTTCTGAGACATTGGTTTTTCACTTCTAGCTTTCACTGGCTATTAAAATGTGCGTGTGTGAAATGTTTTAGTGAATATATTGATCTAATCATGAAACAGCCACACTATTTTTATTTTCCTTCAATATATTAATGAACAATCATATTCTTTTATATGTTGAACAAATTCCCTCTCAAGGAAAACAGACGGGTAAAATGACGTACTCTATAATAGTAAAATAAGTCAACATATCTGATGTTATCTTACGTTCTTAAAACACGGGGGGATATTTATTAATAAAAATGATTTAAATACATCACACATATACGTTTAATTTCTTCAGTCATTTTTTAAAATCATTTTCAAAAACGAGGTCAATTCCAACTAAAATACGGGGGGGAAAAATGCTTTTTTTCTTTTGAGCTTTTCATTCTCGCTTTTCTCTCTCCTGTCACACATTCAGAATCACACACACACACACACATCAATATGTAAATTGAAAAGATTGATTGATATTAGCCATCAATACCATAGCCCAGCTGTTGTAGAACATTCTATATGGTCTGCAGGTATATTTCAAACGGTATCTGGTTAACTATTACATTAATGACGAACATAGAGAGGTTTTTAATATAAATGACATCTAACATTTTTATAACTATAATCTCAGACTTTTTTTATTCATTCAAAATGATTTGCTTTCCGCCCTAGGTTGACAGGAGAGGCTATTCTATATAATAGTGAACACACTCAACCCACAAATAATACAAAAACAACCTATATCTGTACTCTTTATTTCTATCTCTTTATCTCAAACAGACACACACACAATAAAATAAAAAAATCATCTGTTGGACAAAGTTCAGAGTTGAAAATGTAAAAGGTATTTTTTTTGGGGGGGGGGGGGGGGTTATACGTTTCACCGTGAAAAAAAAGTGCTCAGATCTTTCCTGATGTAAAAGGGATTATTTATTACTTATTATTGGAGAGATGAGTAATTTACATGAACCTGACTAGCAGCCATTCCCTTTGTTAGAGAACCATCCATCCGTTGGTCAATATAGTCAGTTCAAAGACAGAGCCAGTCAAGCGTGCGCATATATGGACTCCTTTCTGATGTAAATTAGGTTCAAGTTTAGGGAACCCTATGAAGGGTGAAAAGACCTATTTTCCGGATGTTTAAAATACATATTTTCCAGGACATTGAAATCAAGTTCATTTTTTCGGTTCTGAATGAAAGTTAAAAATACTTATTATCCAGACGTTGAAAATGTGTATTTTTCAGATGTTGAAATCAGGCACATTTTTGGTTCTGAATTCAAGTTGAGAAGACCTCCAGAGTGGCGCAGCGGTCTGAGGTACCGATCAATGCTAGAGGTGTCACTACAGGTCCGGGTTTGATCCCGGGCTGTGTCGCAGCCGGGAGACCAATGAGGCAGCACACAACGGCCCAGCGTCGTCCGGGTTAAGGGAGGGGTTTGGCCGGCAGGGAGGTCTAGCGACTCCTTGTGGAGAGTGGGGCGCAGTGCAGGCTGGCTTCGGTCGCCAGCTGTACGGTGTTTCCTCCGACACATTGGTGCGGCTGGCTTCCGGGTTAAGCGAGCGGTGTGTCAAGAAGCAGCGCGGCTTGGCGGGTTCGTGTTTCGCAGCACGCACGGCTCTCAAACACTTTTTTGTTGTTGTTATGATCAGCTTGTCAAAAATTGACGGACGCAAACTTAAAACCACTGATCATGACAATGGGGTGAAACAACCTGGACAGCAATTGTGAGTAGACTGATTGTCCATTCCATATCGTCCATTTTACTTTGACCTGTCCTGTTTTTAAGATATGTTGTTTGTTAACATAACATTTTTTTTGCAGGCTTGACTATATTTGATTGGCCACCATTCAGGTTAGGCTATTTGATTGGCCACCATTCAAGTTAGGCTATTTGATTGGCCACCATTCAGGTTAGGCTATTTGATTGGAGAAACCTTCATGATGTAAAAAGAAAAGAAAAGTGTCAGTCTCATTACATTGTCATCCATTTTATCTCCAGCCTGAAGGCTGCAGAAAAGGCCACATTCTCTTTCTCCCATATCCTGTATCTGCTACATGATTTATGTCAGATGATATTATTTTGAGGGAATGTTAGTGGAGCGCAGCAGCGACGCGTCCCTCCAACAGCACCCTGGAGAGGCATGCTGGGAATGGACAGGATACGGATTTCGTGTCCCTTTTTCCTTTGACAAAGTGGGCACTGCTTACCACAGGGTGCCATTAGTGCTCACCTAAAAATATTAAAAATAAACACATGCCATATGGTTGAGAATAATTGTCAATGTTTTTTGGGGCAGAATTATGTGAAGTTTTATGTGTTGTTGTTGTTGGAGGTGTGTCAGTGGGTCAGTTTAACCCAGAAAATGCTGCCCGTGTCAATCTGCCACCATAGGCAGCTACCCAATCCTGACTAATGAGCAGACCGGACGTGTGTGTGTGTAGGTGTAGTGTGTGTAATGCTGTATTTCTCCTCACATATCTCTCTTTCTGTCTATTCGGGTGTAGGCCCTGTGATATCCAATAGGATTTCATATCTCTCTCTCTCTCTCTGTCCAGTGGGGTGTAGGCTCTGTGATATCCAATAGGATTTCATATCTTTCTCTCTCTCTCTGTCCATTCGGGTGTAGGCCCTGTGATATCCAATAGGATTTCATATCTCTCTCTCTCTGTCCAGTGGGGTGTAGGCCCTGTGATATCCAATAGGATTTCATATCTCTCTCTCTCTGTCCAGTGGGGTGTAGGCCCTGTGATATCCAATAGGATGTCATCTCTCTCTGTCCATTCGGGTGTAGGCCCTGTGATATCCAATAGGATTTCATATCTCTCTCTCTCTGTCCAGTGGGGTGTAGGCCATGTGATAACCAATAGGATTTCATATCTCTCTCTCTGTCCAGTGGGGTGTAGGCCATGTGATATCCAATAGGATTTCATATCTCTCTCTCTCTGTCCAGTGGGGTGTAGGCCATGTGATAACCAATAGGATTTCATATCTCTCTCTCTGTCCAGTGGGGTGTAGGCCCTGTGATATCCAATAGGATGTCATCTCTCTCTGTCCAGTGGGGTGTAGGCCCTGTGATATCCAATAGGATTTAATATCTCTCTCTCTGTCCAGTGGGGTGTAGGCCCTGTGATATCCAATAGGATTTAATATCTCTCTCTCTGTCCAGTGGGGTGTAGGCCCTGTGATATCCAATAGGATTTCATATCTCTCTCTCTCTGTCCAGTGGGGTGTAGGCCCTGTGATATCCAATAGGATTTCATATCTCTCTCTCTCTGTCCAGTGGGGTGTAGGCCCTGTGATATCCAATAGGATTTCATATCTCTCTCTCTCTGTCCAGTGGGGTGTAGGCCATGTGATATCCAATAGGATTTCATATCGCTCTCTCTCTGTCCAGTGGGGTGTAGGCCCTGTGATATCCAATAGGATTTCATATCTCTCTCTCTGTCCAGTGGGGTGTAGGCCCTGTGATATCCAATAGGATTTCATATCTCTCTCTCTCTGTCCAGTGGGGTGTAGGCCCTGTGATATCCAATAGGATTTCATATCTCTCTCTCTCTCTGTCCAGTGGGGTGTAGGCCCTGTGATATCCAATAGGATTTCATATCTCTCTCTCTCTGTCCAGTGGGGTGTAGGCCCTGTGATATCCAATAGGATTTCATATCTCTCTCTCTCCCCAGTCTGGTGTAGGCCCTGTGATATCCAATAGGATTTCATTATTGACCTGATTCTCCACGGAGAATATGAATAATTCTGCTTTATATATATATATATGTTACTCTCTATAAAACGCTAAATTCTATTCCTACCTTGATACATAGATCTACTACTGTGTCTGTAACTAAGGGCGGTGTCTCTTGTGAAATAGACGACTCGCAAACACAGTAAGATGTAACACCACAATATGAGAACTACAGCACACTACCATGTTCATCTGCTACAACAACAACAGGACACAGAGAGAGAATTACATCGGGTTTATAGAATTGTTCAAATCTCTTTTACACGCCTATTACCTATTACATTGCCAGAAGGTTTCACATACACACACGCGTGATATTGTGATATAATAACACGTAAACGTGTCAAGTGAATATGACGTGTTAATACTGTATTGTAGTGGTTACCTTGAAAATAAAAAACAGATCATAAATCAGTGTTGGACAGGATTTAAAAAATACAATGATTTTTCAAGTTATGAAGGCGTTGCTAAATATGGATATACAAAGTAAAGTGTTTCCTCACAGCTAAATTGTAGATGACGTATTGACTGTATCGTACTATTTTAACAGAGAGGGCTTGCTGCTAAATTGTAGATGACGTAGTGACTGTATCGTACTATTTTAACAGAGAGGGCTTACAGCTAAATTGTAGATAATGCACGTGTATTAGTTACATCTTTCTCTAAACATTTGAATTCAACATTTGCTTTAAAGCAGTATCCAAATCCATCCGATGTAGTGATCACAATATCGTAGCCATATCTAGGAAAACCAACGTTCCAAAGGCTGGGCCTAATATACTGCCCTACACAGCAAAAAAACAGTAACTGCTCATTTGGTCGAAAATGAGTTAATGTCATTTTTTGCTACATTAAATACATGCTTAATCATGTGGACAAGTATCCTGCCGCTATTGTATTGTGTTTTGGAGAAATTGGGGGTCATGTTAGCAGTAAAGGCATAAAGTTACTGTGAAATCAAGGTAAATAAAAGCCGTTTTTCTCAGTTCCATGCTATGAGCAGTTACTGTCTTTTGGCTTGGTAGGGCAGAATAGTGTATAAGTGGTCATACAATAAGTTTTGTAGTGATTCTTATGTTGTTGATGTAAATAATATTTGTTGGTTCGTGGTGTGTAATGAGGAGTAACCAGACGCTGCACTTGACACATTTATGAAATTGCTTATTCCAGTTACTAATAAGACTGCACCCATTAAGAAAATGACTGTAAAAACGGTTAAATCCCCTTGGATTGATGAGGAATTTAAAATTATTACGGTTGAGAGGGATGAGGTAAAAGGTATGGCAAATAAGTTTGTCAGCACAACCGATTGTCAAACGTACTGCAAACTGAGAAATCATGTGACTGAACTGAATAAAAATAAACAAAAATAAATTATATAAAGAATGATAGCAGAAAGCTTTGGAGCACCTTAAATTACATTTTGGGAAAAAAGGCAAACTCAGCTCCTTCATTCATTGAATCAGATGGCTCATTCATCACAAAACCCACTGATATTGACAACTACTTCAATTATTTTTTTCATTGGCAAGATTAGCAAACTTAGGCATGACATCTAACGCTGACACTACACATCCAAGTATATCTGACCAAATTATGAAAGACAAGCGTTGTAATTTTGAAATCCGTAAAGTGAGGATAATAGCGGAAGATATTGCCACTTCCATTTGCCATATCTTCAACATAAACTACTAGAAAGTGTGTGCCCTTCCCAGCATGCCTCTGGAGGGAAGCAAAATTAATTCCGCAACAAAGAACAGTAAAGCCCCCTTTACTGGCTCAAATAGCCGACCAATCAGCCTGTTACCAACCCTTAGTAAACTTTTGGGAAAAATTGTGTGACCAGATACAATGCTATTTTACAGTAAACAAATTGTCGACAGACTTTCAGCACGCTTATAGGGAAGGACATTCAACAAGCACAGCACTTACACAAATGACTGATGATTGGCTGAGAGAAATGATAAAAATGATTGTGGGGGCTTGTTAGACTTCAGTGCGGCTTTTGACATTATCGATCATAGTCTGCTGCTGGAAAAACGTATGTGTTACGGCTTTACACCCCTTTCTATAATGTGGATAAAGAGTTACCTGTCTAACAGAACACAGAAGGTGTTCTTTAACGGAATCCTCTCCAACATAATCCAGGTAGAATCAGGAATTCCCCAGGGCAGCTGTCTAGGCCCCTAACTTTGACCAATCTTTACTAACGACAATGACATGCTTTGAGTAAAGTCAGTGTGTCTACGTATGAGGACGACTCAACACTATACATGTCAGCTACTACAGCGACTGAAATGACTGCAACTCTTAACAAAGAGCTGCAGTTAGTTTCAGAATGGACGGCAAGAAATAAGTTAGTGATAAATAAAATAAAATAAAAAAACTAAAAGCATTTTATTTGGGACAAATCATTCACTGAACCTCAACCAAATCTTGTAATGAATAATGTGGAAATTGAGGAGACTAAACTGCTTGGAGTAACCCTGGATTGTAAACTGTCATGGTCAAAACATATTGATGCAGTAGTAGCTAAGATGGGGAGAAGTCTGTCTATAATAAAGCGATGCTCTGCCTTCTTAACAACACTATTAACAAGGCCGGTCCTACAGGCCCTAGTTTAGTCACACCTGGACTACTGTTCAGTCGAGTGGTCAAGTGGATGTGGATGTACACAGAGAGCTAAGATTAATAATATCCATGTCAATCTCTTCTGGCTCAAAGTGGATGAGAGATTGACTTCACCACTACTTGTATTTATGAGAGGTATTGACATGTTGAATGCACCGAGCTGTCGGTGTGAACTACTGGCACACAGCTCAGACATCCATGCATACCCCACAAGACATGCCACAAGAGGTCTCTTCACAGTCCCCAAGTCCAGAACAGACTATGGGAGGCACACAGTACTACATAGAGCCATGACTACATGGAACTCTATTCCACATCAAGTAACTCATGGAAGCAGTAAAATTAGATTTAGAAAGCAGCGGTACCAGCCGTTAAACTGTTAGCCTGTGTACCAGGCGTTAAACTGTTAGCCTGTGTAGCAGGCGTTAAACTGTTAGCCTGTGTAGCAGGCGTTAAACTGTTAGCCTGTGTAGCAGGCGTTAAACTGTTAGCCTGTGTAGCAGGCGTTAAACTGTTAGCCTGTGTAGCAGGCGTTAAACTGTTAGCCTGTGTACCAGGCGTTAAACTGTTAGCCTGTGTAGCAGGCGTTAAACTGTTAGCCTGTGTAGCAGGCGTTAAACTGTTAGCCTGTGTAGCAGGCGTTAAACTGTTAGCCTGTGTAGCAGGCGTTAAACTGTTAGCCTGTGTACCAGGCGTTAAACTGTTAACCTGTGTACCAGGCGTTAAACTGTTAGCCTGTGTACCAGGCGTTAAACTGTTAGCCTGTGTGCCAGGCGTTATACTGTTAGCCTGTGTGCCAGGCGTTAAACTGTTAGCAGCGGTACCAGGCGTTAAACTGTTAGCCTGTGTACCAGGCGTTAAACTGTTAGCCTGTGTACCAGGCGTTAAACTGTTAGCCTGTGTACCAGGCGTTAAACTGTTAGCCTGTGTACCAGGCGTTAAACTGTTAGCCTGTGTACCAGGCGTTATACTGTTAGCCTGTGTACCATGCGTTAAACTGTTAGCAGCGGTACCAGGCGTTAAACTGTTAGCCTGTGTACCAGGCGTTAAACTGTTAGCTTGTGTACCAGGCGTTAAACTGTTAGCCTGTGTACCAGGCGTTAAACTGTTAGCCTGTGTAGCAGCTGTACCAGGCATTAGACTGTTAGCCTGTGTACTAGGCGTTAAACTGTTAGCTGTGTACCAGGCATTAGACTGTTAGCCTGTGTAGCAGCGGTACCAGGCATTAGACTGTTAGCCTGTGTAGCAGCTGTACCAGGCATTAGACTGTTAGCCTGTGTAGCAGCTGTACCAGGCATTAGACTGTTAGCCTGTGTAGCAGCGGTACCAGGCGTTAAACTGTTAGCCTGTGTAGCAGCGGTACCAGGCGTTAAACTGTTAGCCTGTGTAGCAGCTGTACCAGGCATTAGACTGTTAGCCTGTGTAGCAGCGGTACCAGGCATTAGACTGTTAGCCTGTGTAGCAGCGGTACCAGGCGTTAAACTGTTAGCCTGTGTAGCAGCTGTACCAGGCATTAGACTGTTAGCCTGTGTAGCAGCGGTACCAGGCATTAGACTGTTAGCCTGTGTAGCAGCGGTACCAGGCGTTAGACTGTTAGCCTGTGTAGCAGCTGTACCAGGCATTAGACTGTTAGCCTGTGTAGCAGCGGTACCAGGCATTAGACTGTTAGCCTGTGTAGCAGCGGTACCAGGCATTAGACTGTTAGCCTGTGTAGCAGCTGTACCAGGCATTAGACTGTTAGCCTGTGTAGCAGCGGTACCAGGCGTTAGACTGTTAGCCTGTGTAGCAGCTGTACCAGGCGTTAAACTGTTAGCCTGTGTAGCAGCGGTACCAGGCGTTAAACTGTTAGCCTGTGTAGCAGCGGTACCAGGCGTTAAACTGTTAGCCTGTGTAGCAGCGGTACCAGGCGTTAAACTGTTAGCCTGTGTAGCAGCGGTACCAGGCATTAGACTGTTAGCCTGTGTAGCAGCGGTACAAGGCGTTAGACTGTTAGCCTGTGTAGCAGCTGTACCAGGCATTAGACTGTTAGCCTGTGTAGCAGCGGTACCAGGCATTAAACTGTTAGCCTGTGTAGCAGCGGTACCAGGCGTTAAACTGTTAGCCTGTGTAGCAGCGGTACAAGGCGTTAGACTGTTAGCCTGTGTAGCAGCGGTACCAGGCGTTAGACTGTTAGCCTGTGTAGCAGCTGTACCAGGCATTAGACTGTTAGCCTGTGTAGCAGCGGTACCAGGCATTAAACTGTTAGCCTGTGTAGCAGCGGTACCAGGCGTTAAACTGTTAGCCTGTGTAGCAGCTGTACCAGGCGTTAAACTGTTAGCCTGTGTAGCAGCGGTACCAGGCGTTAGACTGTTAGCCTGTGTAGCAGCTGTACCAGGCATTAGACTGTTAGCCTGTGTAGCAGCGGTACCAGGCGTTAGACTGACACAGTGCCTCACACACAATTGATCTAGCCAGCCCTAGTGTTTCAGCTCAACATGACGGTCTAATAATTAAAGCATAAATGGCTGGGGGAGGAAAAAGAGAGAGAGAAACAGAGAGAGACTGACAGAGAGAGAGCGAGAGAGAGGTGTTCAGACCATATGCTTTGCCACAGTGCCACCTATACTTGTGTTTTAGAATAGGAAATTAATGTGCGAGCCCAGCCCTGCCCAGCCCAGCCCAGCTCTACCCAGCCCTACCCAGCTCAACCCAGTCCAGCCCTACCCAGCTCTACCCAGCCCAGCTTTACCCAGCCCAGCCCTACCCAGCTCAACCCAGCCCTACCCAGCTCAACCCAGTCCAGTCCAGCCCTACCCAGCCCTACCCAGTCCAGCCCTACCCAGCTCTACCCAGCCCTACCCAGCCCAGCTCTACCCAGCCCTACCCAGCCCAGCTCTACCCAGCACTACCCAGCCCAGCTCTACCCAGCCCAGCCCTACCCAGCCCAGCTCTACCCTGCCCAGCTCTACCCAGCCCTGCCCAGCTCCGCCCAGCCCTACCCAGCTCTACCCAGCTCTACCCAGCTCTGCCTGATGAGTGCCTAGAGAGGTAGTGGGAGATAGCAGGACAAAGCATCAGAGGCTGGCTTCATGACTACAGCAAAACAACATACAATAAATACACACACTGTAAGGTGTACCTATATGGCTGCTCAAATAATAATTAAACACCTGATAGGTTGATATACAGTACCTGTCAAAAGTTAACACATCTACCCATTCCAGGATTTTTCTTAATTTTTTACTATTTTCTACATTGTAGAATAACATCAAAACTATGAAATAACACATATGGAATCATGTAGTAACCAAAAAAAGTGTTAAACAAATCAAAATATATTTCATATTTGAAAATCTTCAAAGTAGCCATCATTTGCCTTGATGACAGCTTTGCACACTCTTGGCATTCTCTCAACCAGTTTCATGAGGTAGTCACCTGGAATGCATTTCAATTAACAGGTGTGCCTTGTTACAAGTTAATTTGTGTAATTTTTCCTTCTTAATGCATTTGAGCCAATCAGTTGTGTTGTGACAAGGTAGGGGTGGTATACAGAAGATAACCCTATTTGGTAAAAGACCAAGTCCATATTATGGCAAGAGCAGCTCAAATGAGCAAAGAGAAATGACAGTCCATCATTACTTTAAGACATGAAAGTCAGTCAATGCGGAAAATTTCAAGTACTTTGAAAGTTTCTTCAAGTGCAGTCGCAAAAACCATCATGCTCTATGATGAAACTGGCTCTCATGAGAACCGCCACAGTGAACGGAAGACCCAGAGTTACCTCTGCTGCAGGGGATAATAAGTTCATTAGAGTTACCAGCCTCAGAAATTGCAGCCCAAATAAATGCTTCGGAGAGTTCAAGTAACAGACACATCTCAACATCAACTGTTCAGGCCTTCATGGTTGTGAATCAAGCCTCAATGGTTGAATTGCTGCAAAGAAACCACTACTAAAGGACACCAATAATAAGAAGAGACTGGCTTGGGACAAGAAACATGAGCAATGGACATTAGACCGGTGGAAATCTGTCCTTTTGGTCTGATGAGTCCAAATTGGAGACTTTTGGTTCCAACCGCCGTGTCTTTGTGAGACGTAGATTAAGTGAACGGATTATCTGCGCAAGTGTGGTTCCCACCGTGAAGCATGGAGGAGGTGGTGTTGGTCCCAACGTGAAGCATGGAGGAGGTGGTGTTGGTCCCACCGTGAAGCATGGAGGAGGAGGTGTTGGTCCCAACGTGAAGCATGGAGGAGGTGGTGTTGGTTCCACCGTGAAGCATGGAGGAGGAGGTGTTGGTCCGACGTGAAGCATGGAGGAGGTGGTGTTGGTCCCAACGTGAAGCATGGAGGAGGAGGTGTTGGTCCCACCGTGAAGCATGGAGGAGGAGGTGTGGGTCCCACCATGAAGCATGGAGGAGGAGGTGGGATGGTGCTTTGCTGGTGACACTTGTCAGTGATTTATTTCGATGAGAGAACGCCAAGACAGTGCAAATCTGCCATCAAGGCAAAACTTTGAAGAAACTAAAATATAAAATATACTTTTTCTTCCCGAATTTACTTCATGATTCCAAATGTGTTACTTAATAGGACATAGACACACACACACCCCGATGTATCAGCGTGATTTATTGGTTGTAAATGAACAGACAGACAGGCGGACTTCGATGGCTCCGTCAGCATCAGGCCGATCCTCCTGCCAATACCTGATCAATGCCTTCGTAATGTATTGGCCAGGACAGCAGCCCAGCTCCCGTACAGTACCGAGGGAGGGAGGCGTTACAGTAAGAGCCCAGACAGCCCATCTTCTATACAGAGGAGGGAGGTAGGCGTTACGGTAAGAGCCCAGACAGCTCATCTTCTATACAGAGGAGGGAGGGAGGCGTTACGGTAAGAGCCCAGACAGCCCAGCTCCCGTACAGTACCGAGGGAGGGAGGCGTTACGGTAAGAGCCCAGACAGCCCATCTTCTATACAGAGGAGGGAGGGAGGCGTTACGGTAAGAGCCCAGCCAGCCCATCTTCTATACAGAGGAGGGAGGCGTTACGGTAAGAGCCCAGCCAGCCCATCTTCTATACAGAGGAGGGAGGGAAGCGTTACGGTAAGAGCCCAGCCAGCCCATCTTCTATACAGAGGAGGGAGGGAGGCGTTACGGTAAGAGCCCAGACAGCCCATCTTCTATACAGAGGAGGGAGGGAGGCGTTACGGTAAGAGCCCAGCCAGCCCATCTTCTATACAGAGGAGGGAGGCGTTATGGTAAGAGCCCAGCCAGCCCATCTTCTATACAGAGGAGGGAGGTGTTACGGTAAGAGAGACATAGCGAGAGAGAAGGACATAGCGAGAGAGACATAGCGAGAGAGAGAGACACAGAGAGAGAGAGAGAGACACAGAGAGAGAGAGACACAGCGAGAGAGAGAGAGACACAGCGAGAGAGAGAGAGACACAGCGAGAGAGAGAGAGAGACACAGCGAGAGAGAGAGAGACACAGCGAGAGAGAGAGAGAGACACAGCGAGAGAGAGAGAGAGAGAGAGAGAGAGACACAGAGAGAGAGAGAGAGACACAGCGAGAGAGAGAGAGAGAGACAGCGAGAGAGAGAGAGAGAGACAGCGAGAGAGAGAGAGAGAGACAGCGAGAGAGAGAGAGAGAGACACAGCGAGAGAGAGAGAGAGAGACACAGCGAGAGAGAGAGAGAGAGAGAGAGAGAGAGAGAGACACAGCGAGATAGAGAGAGAGAGAGAGACACAGCGAGAGAGAGAGAGAGACACAACGAGAGAGAGAGACACAGCGAGAGAGCGATACAGCGAGAGAGCGACACAGCGAGAGAGCGATACAGCGAGAGAGCGATACAGCGAGAGAGCGACACAGCGAGAGAGCGACACAGCGAGAGAGCGACACAGCGAGAGAGCGACACAGCGAGAGAGCGACACAGCGAGAGAGCGATACAGCGAGAGAGCGACACAGCGAGAGAGCGATACAGCGAGAGAGCGACACAGCGAGAGAACGACACAGCGAGAGAACGACACAGCGAGAGAACGACACAGCGAGAGAACGACACAGCGAGAGAGCGACATAGCGAGAGAGCGACACAGCGAGAGAGAGACACATGGAGGCGTTATGGCGAGAGAGAGAGAGAGACACACGTTTCAACACCCCCCCGACACGTTTCAACACCCCCCCGACACGTTTCAACACCACCCCCCCGACACGTTTCAACACCCCCCCGACACGTTTCAACACCCCCCCGACACGTTTCAACACCACCCCCCCGACACGTTTCAACACCCCCCCGACACGTTTCAACACCACCCCCCGACACGTTTCAACACCCCCCCGACACGTTTCAACACCACCCCCCCGACACGTTTCACCCCCCCCCCCCCCCGACACGTTTCAACACCACCCCCCCGACACGTTTCAACACCACCCCCCCGACACGTTTCAACACCCCCCCGACACGTTTCAACACCACCCCCCCGACACGTTTCAACCCCCCCCCCCCCCCCGACACCTTTCAACACCCCCCCCCCCCCCCCCCCCGACACGTTTCAACACCCCCCCCCCCGACACGTTTCAACACCCCCCCCCCGACACGTTTCATACGTACATACCCCAACCAGAAACCATGGATTACAGGCAACATTCGCATTGAGCTAAAGGGTAGAGCTGTAATAGTTTGCTGCCGCTTTCAAGGTGCGGGACTCTAACCCGGAAGCTTACAAGAAATCCCGCTATGCCCTGCGACGAACCATCAAACAGGCAAAGCGTCAATACAGGGCTAAGATTGAATCATACTACACCGGCTCCGACGCTCGTCGGATGTTGCAGGGCTTGCAAACTATTACAGACTACAAAGGGAAGCACAGCCGAGAGCTGCCCAGTGACATGAGCCTACCAGACGAGCTAAGTTACTTCTATACTCGCTTTGAGGCAAGCAACACTGAGGCATGCATGAGAGCATCAGCTGTTCCGGACGACTGTGTGATCACGCTCTCCGTAGCCGACGTGTGTAAGACCTTTAAAGGTCAACATACACAAGGCTGCGGGGCCAGACGGATTACCAGGACGTGTGCTCCGGGCATGTGCTGACCAACTGGCAGGTGTCTTCACTGACATTTTCAACATGTCCCTGATTGAGTCTGTAATATCAACATGTTTCAAGCAGACCACCATAGTCCCTGTGCCCAAGAACACAAAGGTAACCTGCCTAAATGACTACCGACCCCGTAGCACTCACGTACGTCCTTTGCTTTCTCTCTCTCTCTGTCCTTTGCTCTCTCTCTCTGTCCTTTGCTCTCTCTCTCTCTCTCTCTCTCTCTCTCTCTCTCTCTCTCTCTCTCTCTCTCTCTCTCTCTCTCTCTCTCTCTCTCTCTCTCTCTCTCTCTCTCTCTCTCTCTCTCTCTCTCTCTCTCTCTGTCCTTTTCTCTCTCTCTGTCCTTTTCTCTCTCTGTCCTTTGCTCTCTCTCTGTCCTTTGCTCTCTCTCTCTCGCTGTCCTTTGCTCTCTCTCTCTCGCTGTCCTTTGCTCTCTCTCTCTCGCTGTCCTTTGCTCTCTCTCTCTCGCTGTCCTTTGCTCTCTCTCTCTCGCTGTCCTTTGCTCTCTCTCTCTCGCTGTCCTTTGCTCTCTCTCTCTCGCTGTCCTTTGCTCTCTCTCTCTCGCTGTCCTTTGCTCTCTCTCTCTCGCTGTCCTTTGCTCTCTCTCTCTCGCTGTCCTTTGCTCTCTCTCTCTCGCTGTCCTTTGCTCTCTCTCTCTCTCGCTGTCCTTTGCTCTCTCTCTAGCTGTCCTTTGCTCTCTCTCTCGCTGTCCTTTGCTCTCTCTCTCGCTGTCCTTTGCTCTCTCTCTCTCGCTGTCCTTTGCTCTCTCTCTCTCGCTGTCCTTTGCTCTCTCTCTCTCTCGCTGTCCTTTGCTCTCTCTCTCTCGCTGTCCTTTGCTCTCTCTCTCTCTCTATCGCTGTCCTTTGCTCTCTCTCTCTCGCTGTCCTTTGCTCTCTCTCTCTCTCTATCGCTGTCCTTTGCTCTCTCTCTCTCTCTCTCTCTCGCTGTCCTTTGCTCTCTCTCTCTATCGCTGTCCTTTGCTCTCTCTATCGCTGTCCTTTGCTCTCGCTCTCTCTCGCTGTCCTTTGCTCTCTCTCTCTCTCGCTGTCCTTTGCTCTCTCTCTCCCTGTGTGTGTGTGCATCAGCCTCTCTTCTCCTCTCTCTACGTTAGCTAATAAACCCTGAAAAATGACTGCCATTTTGGGCTAACCGTATTAGCACACGCAACACAAAAAAAAGACAGACATATTTATACTCAAAATAAATTTGTTAAGATAGGGTTTCATCTTAATTGCATAATCTGATGTTGGTAGTATTTTTCATTGGTTGTCTCGCTGCCGGGGGTAACCTTGTTTGAGGGGCTGTGAGGGGTAGGTTAGGGGCTGTGTGTGTGTGGGTTAGGTAATCAGACAGATATGTTCTACTCTACACAGAAAGGTCTCCTCCCCGCCTCGCCTGTCATCCAGCAAGGCAGACATCATTACATCATATTAAAGCTGCCCAATCACATTACAGCCGTGGTTTCATCATTCAGTGTGTCAGACACTGTGCAGGCAGTCAGCCCGTCCTGCTGTGCTGTGCGGTGTTTGTCGGGCGGACATCTTGGAAGGGAGAGAGTGGACCAGGGTGTGTGTGTGTGTGTGTGTGTGTGTGTGTGTGTGTCTCTGTGTGTGTGTGTGTCTCTGTGTGTGTGTGTGTGTCTCTGTGTGTGTGTGTGTCTGTGTCTCTCTGTGTGTGTCTGTCTCTGTGTGTGTGTGTATGTCTGTGTCTCTCTGTGTGTGTATGTGTGTGTGTGTGTGTGTGTGGGTCTCTGTGTGTGTGTGTGTCTCTGTGTGTGTGTGTGTGTGTGTGTCTCTGTGTGTGTATGTATGTCTGTGTTTCTCTGTGTGTGTCTCTCTCTCTGTGTGTGTGTCTCTCTGTGTGTGTGTGTGTGTGTCATCTGTGTGTGTGTATATCTGTGTCTCTCTGTGTGTGTGTGTGTGTGTCTCTGTGTGTGTGTGTGTGTGTGTACTCTCCACTCACTTGGCCAGCTGTGTCTCTGTGTGTGTGTGTGTGTGTGTGTGTGTGTGTGTACTCTCCACTCACTTGGCCAGCTGTGTCTCTGTGTGTGTGTGTGTGTGTGTGTCTCTCTGTGTGTGTGTGTACTCTCTGTGTGTGTGTGTGTGTCTCTGTGTGTGTGTGTCTCTCTCTCTCTGTGTGTGTCTCTCTCTCTCTCTCTGTGTGTGTGTGTGTCTCGCTCTGTGTGTGTGTGTGTGTCTCTCTCTGTGTGTCTCTGTGTGTGTGTGTCTCTCTCTCTCTGTGTGTGTGTGTCTCTCTCTGTGTGTGTGTGTGTGTCTCTCTCTGTGTGTGTGTCTCTCTCTGTGTGTGTGTGTGTCTCTCTCTGTGTGTCTCTGTGTGTGTGTGTGTGTGTGTGTGTCTCTGTGTGTGTGTGTCTCTCTCTGTGTGTGTGTCTCTGTGTGTGTGTGTGTGTGTCTCTCTGTGTGTGTGTGTGTGTGTGTGTGTACTCTCCACTCACTTGGCCAGCTGTTTCTCTGCGTCAGCACACAGCTCCAGTAGCCCCATGAGAACAGCGGACACATCCATATAAGGCTCCCACACGGTGAAGCCTCGACCAATCAGGTCTATGGCTGTACGGCGGATGGTGCTGTGGGGGGGCATCTTGGGGCTGGGGGGCTGCAGGAGGAGGAACGTCAGGGCCTTACCTGGAGGAGTCAAAACAACAACAGTCAACAACAACAACAATAAACAACAGTCAACAACAACAACAATAAACAACAGTCAACAACAACAACAATAAACAACAGTCAACAACAATAACAATAAACAACAGTCAACAACAACAACAATAAACAACAGTCAACAACAACAACAATAAACAACAGTCAACAACAACAACAATAAACAACAGTCAACAACGACAACAATAAACAACAGTCAACAACAACAATAAACAACAGTCAACAACAATAACAATAAACAACAGCCAACAACAATAAACAGTCAACAACAACAATAAACAGTCAACAACAACAACCAACAGTCAACAACAACAATAATAACCAACAGTCAACAACGACAACAATAACCAACAGTCAACAACGACAACAATAAACAACAGTCAACAACAATAACAATAAACAGCCAACAACAATAAACAGTCAACAACAACAATAAACAGTCAACAACAACAACAATAACCAACAGTCAACAACAATAATAACCAACAGTCAACAACGACAACAATAAACAACAGTCAACAACAACAATAAACAACAGTCAACAATAAACAGTCAACAGTCAACAACAAACAGTCAACAACAATAAACAGTCAACAACACTAACAAAAACAACTAAGAACAAACAGCAACAACAGCATATTACATTACAGTGGTTAATTAATATACTCTTTTTGGTGTGTTTTCCTTGTGTTGTTGTTGTCAAGGTCAACAGCTGTCAGAATCTGTCAACAGAGAGTATGTTGGAGTTTAATCTGTCAACAGACAGAGAGTATGTTGGAGTTTAATCTGTCAACAGACAGAGAGTATGTTGGAGTTTAATCTGTCAACAGACAGAGAGTATGTTGGAGTTTAATCTGTCAACAGACAGAGAGTATGTTGGAGTTTAATCTGTCAACAGACAGGGAGTATGTTGGAGTTTAATCTGTCAACAGACAGAGAGTATGTTGGAGTTTAATCTGTCAACAGACAGAGAGTATGTTGGAGTTTAATCTGTCAACAGACAGAGAGTATGTTGGAGTTTAATCGTAGGGCTTGACAGGTGAATTGGTGGTGTGTGTGTGTGTGTGTTCAGTACACCATATTGATCAAAGTGTCTCCTACTGTCCAAAAGCCTTGTTTCTCCTCTGAGAGGCCAGGTCTGTCTGACCAACATAACGTGTGAGGGGAGACAGTCATATTATAACTAGTGGTGTGAGGGGAGACAGTCATATTATAACTAGTGGTGTGAGGGGAGACAGTCATATTATAACTAGTGGTGTGAGGGGAGACAGTCATATTATAACTAGTGGTGTGAGGGGAGACAGTCATATTATAACTAGTGGTGTGAGAGGAGACAGTCATATTATAACTAGTGGTGTGAGAGGAGACAGTCATATTATAACTAGTGGTGTGAGGGGAGACAGTCATATTATAACTAGTGGTGTGAGGGGAGACAGTCATATTATAACTAGTGGTGTGAGGGGAGACAGTCATATTATAACTAGTGGTGTGAGGGGAGACAGTCATATTATAACTAGTGGTGTGAGGGGAGACAGTCATATTATAACTAGTGGTGTGAGGGGAGACAGTCATATTATAACTAGTGGTGTGAGAGGAGACAGTCATATTATAACTAGTGGTGTGAGAGGAGACAGTCATATTATAACTAGTGGTGTGAGGGGAGACAGTCATATTATAACTAGTGGTGTGAGAGGAGACAGTCATATTATAACTAGTGGTGTGAGGGGAGACAGTCATATTATAACTAGTGGTGTGAGGGGAGACAGTCATATTATAACTAGTGGTGTGAGGGGAGACAGTCATATTATAACTAGTGGTGTGAGGGGAGACAGTCATATTATAACTAGTGGTGTGAGAGGAGACAGTCATATTATAACTAGTGGTGTGAGGGGAGACAGTCATATTATAACTAGTGGTGTGAGAGGAGACAGTCATATTATAACTAGTGGTGTGAGAGGAGACAGTCATATTATAACTAGTGGTGTGAGGGGAGACAGTCATATTATAACTAGTGGTGTGAGGGGAGACAGTCATATTATAACTAGTGGTGTGAGAGGAGACAGTCATATTATAACTAGTGGTGTGAGAGGAGACAGTCATATTATAACTAGTGGTGTGAGGGGAGACAGTCATATTATAACTAGTGGTGTGAGGGGAGACAGTCATATTATAACTAGTGGTGTGAGAGGAGACAGTCATATTATAACTAGTGGTGTGAGGGGAGACAGTCATATTATAACTAGTGGTGTGAGGGGAGACAGTCATATTATAACTAGTGGTGTGAGGGGAGACAGTCATATTATAACTAGTGGTGTGAGGGGAGACAGTCATATTATAACTAGTGGTGTGAGGGGAGACAGTCATATTATAACTAGTGGTGTGAGGGGAGACAGTCATATTATAACTAGTGGTGTGAGAGGAGACAGTCATATTATAACTAGTGGTGTGAGAGGAGACAGTCATATTATAACTAGTGGTGTGAGGGGAGACAGTCATATTATAACTAGTGGTGTGAGAGGAGACAGTCATGTTATAACTAGCACTATGTCACATCCTATCTGACTGTCAACATCACTATGTCACATCATATCCGTCAACAGCACTATGTCACATCCTATCTGACTGTCAACATCACTATGTCACATCCTCTCTGACTGTCAACAGCACTATGTCACATCCTACCTGACTGTCAACCGCACTGTCACATCCTCTCTGACTGTCAACAGCACTGTCACATCCTCTCTGACTGTCAACAGCACTGTCACATCCTCTCTGACTGTCAACATCACTATGTCACATCCTATCTGACTGTCAACAGCACTATGTCACATCCTATCTGACTGTCAACAGCACTATGTCACATCCTATCTGACTGTCAACAGCACTATGTCACATCTTCTCTGACTGCCAACAGCACTATGTCACATCCTCTGACTGTCAACAGCACTATGTCAGATCCTACCTGACTGTCAACAGCACTATGTCAGATCCTACCTGACTGTCAACAGTACTATGTCACATCCTACCTGACTGTCAACAGCACTATGTCACATCCTACCTGACTGTCAACAGCACTATGTCAGAATCTGTCAACATCCTATCTGACTGTCAACATCATTGTGTCATATCACATCCTATCTGACTGTCAACAGCACTATGTCACATCCTATCTGACTGTCAACATCACTATGTCACATCCTCTCTGACTGCCAACAGCACTATGTCACATCCTATCTGACTGTCAGCAGCACTATGTCAGATCCTATCTGACTCAACAGCACTATGTCACATCCTATCTGACTGTCAACAGCACTATGTCACATCCTACCTGACTGTCAACAGCACTATGTCACATCCTCTCTGACCGTCAACAGCACTATGTCACATCCTCTCTGACCGTCAACAGCACTATGTCACATCCTACCTGACTGTCAACAGCACTATGTCACATCCTACCTGACTGTCAACAGCACTATGTCACATCCTCTCTGACCGTCAACGTCACTATGTCACATCCTCTCTGACTGTCAACAGCACTATGTCACATCCTATCTGACTCAACAGCACTATGTCACATCCTCTCTGACTGTCAACAGCACTATGTCACATCCTCTCTGACTGTCAACAGCACTATGTCACATCCTCTCTGACTGTCAACAGCACTATGTCAGATCCTATCTGACTCAACAGCACTATGTCACATCCTATCTGACTCAACAGCACTATGTCACATCCTCTCTGACTGTCAACAGCACTATGTCACATCCTCTCTGACTGTCAACAGCACTATGTCACATCCTACCTGACTGTCAACAGCACTATGTCACATCCTCTCTGACTGCCAACAGCACTATGTCACATCCTACCTGACTGTCAACAGCACTGTCACATCCTACCTGACTGTCAACAGCACTATGTCACATCCTACCTGACTGTCAACAGCACTATGTCAGAATCTGTCAACATCCTATCTGACTGTCAACATCATTGTGTCATATCACATCCTATCTGACTGTCAACAGCACTATGTCACATCCTCTCTGACTGTCAACAGCACTATGTCACATCCTCTCTGACTGTCAACAGCACTGTCACATCCTCTCTGACTGTCAACCGCACTATGTCACATCCTACCTGACTGTCAACCGCACTATGTCACATCCTCTCTGACTGTCAACAGCACTATGTCACATCCTCTCTGACTGTCAGCAGCACTATGTCAGATCCTATCTGACTCAACAGCACTATGTCACATCCTATCTGACTGTCAACAGCACTATGTCACATCCTACCTGACTGTCAACAGCACTATGTCACATCCTCTCTGACCGTCAACAGCACTATGTCACATCCTCTCTGACCGTCAACAGCACTATGTCACATCCTACCTGACTGTCAACAGCACTATGTCACATCCTCTCTGACCGTCAACGTCACTATGTCACATCCTCTCTGACTGTCAACAGCACTATGTCACATCCTATCTGACTCAACAGCACTATGTCACATCCTCTCTGACTGTCAACAGCACTATGTCACATCCTCTCTGACTGTCAACAGCACTATGTCACATCCTCTCTGACTGTCAACAGCACTATGTCACATCCTACCTGACTGTCAACAGCACTATGTCACATCCTACCTGACTGTCAACAGCACTATGTCACATCCTCTCTGACTGTCAACAGCACTATGTCACATCCTACCTGACTGTCAACAGCACTATGTCACATCCTCTCTGACCTTCAACATCACTGTGTCACATCCTCTCTAACTGTCAACAGCACTATGTCACATCCTCTCTGACTGTCAACAGCACTATGTCACATCCTACCTGACTGTCAACAGCACTATGTCACATCCTACCTGACTGTCAACAGCACTATGTCACATCCTCTCTGACTGTCAACAGCACTATGTCAGATCCTCTCTGACTGTCAACAGCACTAGGTCAGATCCTCTCTGACTGTCAACAGTACTATGTCAGATCCTATCTGACTCAACAGCACTATGTCACATCCTCTCTGACTGTCAACAGCACTATGTCACATCCTACCTGACTGTCAACAGCACTATGTCACATCCTACCTGACTGTCAACAGCACTATGTCACATCCTCTTTGACCGTCAACAGCACTATGTCACATCCTCTCTGACTGTCATTAGCACTATGTCACATCCTCTCTGACTGTCAACAGCACTATGTCACATCCTATCTGACTCAACAGCACTATGCCACATCCTATCTGACTGTCAACAGCACTATGTCACATCCTATCTGACTGTCAACAGCACGTCACATCCTATCTGACTCAACAGCACTATGTCACATCCTCTCTGACTGTCAACAGCACTGTAAAATGCAGTGTCTCTCTACCAGAAATACTGTCAGCGTCATTTAATTGGCAACAATGGCGACAGACTGGACAGTAGAGCTGAGTATTGACAGGGACTGGAGGAGGACTGACTCATTGACCACTGGTACGTACGCACACACACCTCAGCAGCATTAGCACACTGAGCTGCAGAGGGATGAGAGAGGGAGGAGAGCGGGAGGGACTGTCTCCTCCACAGAGGTCAACTCAAACATGACCTGGCATTTGAGAGAAAGGGCCAGACTGACCATTAAGAGACCAGAAGCAGCTAGCGACCCCCCCCCTGATTGGTTAAACGCTGTGTGGAATGTGAATAGATAGATCTGATTGAAAGATCTTGGCAGAGACAGATGACGAGAGCAGGTTTATAATGTTATTATAATGCTATATGAATATATTATCTGTTGACAATAATAGGTGTAGGTGAAACAGAACAGCCTTTGAATGGCTGGCTGGCAGGCTGGCTGTCTTGTTCTGTTTGCATGAATTGTGACGTGTAGATTGTTAATGCTAGAATAGCAGAAGAACAAGACACTATTAACAGTCATGGGGATAAACACCTACCAGGAAGCAATAACCTTTCCCTCCCCACATACCCCCACAGAAACAACTATGACAAAGTGAAAAACAAAAATGGATTACAGCTCCTGAGGCTCTGTCGAACACTGGGTCTGTACATAGTCAATGGCAGGCTGAGAGGAGACTCTTTTGGTAGGTACACCTACAGCTCATCCCTTGGCAGCAGCACTGTAGACTACTTCCTCACCGACCTAAACCCAGAGTCTCTCAGAGCCTTCACAGTCAGCCCACTAACACCTCTCTCAGACCACAGTAAAATCACAGTGTATCTGAGAAGAGCAGAACCCAACCATGAAGCATCATGGCCCAATAAATTACATGGTACTAAACAAGCCTATAGATGGAGTGCAAACAGTACAGACATCTACCAAAAAGCAATTAGTAGCCAAAAAATACAATCTCTCCTGGACAACTTTTTAGCCTTAACATTCTCCTTCAGCAATGAAGGTGTAAATTTGGCCGTTAGGAACATAAACTTTATATTTGACAAATTAGCCTCCTTGGCTAATCTAAAGAAGCATAAGAGCAAACCAAAAATAACAGATAATGAAAAATGGTTTGATAATGATTGCAAAAATCTAAGAAAGTCATTGAGAAATATATCTAATCAAAAACACAGAGAACCAGACAACAAAAATATACGCCTTCAATATGGGGAAACACTGAAGCAATACAAACGCACCCTAAGAACAAAAAAGGAACAGCACATTAGAAATCAGCTGGATGGAATTGAGGAATCCATAGAATCAAACCACTTCTGGGAGAATTGGAATAAATTAAACAAACCTCATCATGAGGAGTTGGCTATCCAAAATGGGGATATGTGGAGAAATCACTTTGCAAACCTCTACAGCAATATAACAAAGAGCCCAGAACAAAAAGATATACAAGAAAAATTACAAATCCTTGAATTAGCAGTCAAAGACTATCAGAATCCTGTGGATACCCCAATACCCCACCTCACTCTGCTCCAGGGGAGAGGTAGAGACAGAAGTGCATTTCCTACTACACTGTGACAAATACTCAGACCTAAGAGCATATTTCTTTCCCAAAATTATAATTCAATACAAAGAATTTGAAACTATAAAAGATGAAGAAAAATTCAAATATTTATTGGGTGAAAAGCCAAAATGTGCAGTTTTGGCAGCCAAATATGTGTCCTCCTGCCACAGCCTGAGGGACAGCCAGTGAAAAATGTAAAGTAATGTTGATAATATTTCCCATTTAGCTTAGTTTTGTTTTGTCTTTCGTACCAGGTCATGTGTCTTCTCAGTCATGTTGACACTGGTCTACTACTGTTGCTTTAATGTATTGTTGTTCTGATTAATATTGTTGTTGTAGCTGTTATTAATGGTAATCCCATGTCCACTACTACTATTATTATTGCTGTTAATCCCACCATTTATTTATATATAAATATATATATATTTTGTGTATATATATACATATATATTTTATTTAAATTTTTCGATATGTATACTTTGACAATGTAAGTAATAATAACTTGCCATGTCAATAAAGTCAATTGAATTGAATTGTTATCCATTGAACATAAGTCTAATGACTCTGAATTACTTTCCTTTTCAATGTGTTCACGTTTTTAAGTCTGTCTGGCTAAGTGGGTGTCTGTTTGTCTGGCTGGGTGGGTGTGTGTGTGTGTGTGTGTCTGTAAGTCTCGCTGTCTGTTAGATGTACTATGAACAGATTGCTCTATGAGTGGTGGAACACCTCCAAGTATATAGAGAGATAGATAGATAGATAGATAGATAAAGAGAGAGAGCGAGAAGGCAAGATGGAGGGAGAGAGAGAAAGAGAGAGAGAAAGAAGGCAAGATGGAGGGAGGGAGAGAGAGCGAGCGAGAAAGAGAGAGAAGGCAAGATGGAGGGAGGGAGAGAGAGCGAGCGAGAGGGCTGGAGGGAGGGAGGGCTGGAAGAACGATGGAGGGAGGGAGGGAGGGCTGGAAGAGCGATGGAGGGCTGGAAGAACGATGGAGGGAGGGGGGAGGGCTGGAAGAACGATGGAGGGAGGGGGGAGGGCTGGAAGAACGAGGGAGGGCGGGAGGGAGGAAAGAACGATGGAGGGAGGGCGGGAGGGAGGAAAGAACGATGGAGGGAGGGCGGGAGGGAGGAAAGAACGATGGAGGGAGGGCGGGAGGGAGGAAAGAACGATGGAGGGAGGGAGGGAGGAAAGAACGATGGAGGGAGGGAGGGAGGAAAGAACGATGGAGGGAGGGAGGGAGGGATGGAAGAACGATGGAGGGAGGGAGGGCTGGAAGAACGATGGAGGGAGGGAGGGCTGGAAGAACGATGGAGGGAGGGCTGGAAGAACGATGGAGGGAGGGGGGAGGGCTGGAAGAACGAGGGAGGGCTGGAGGGAGGAAAGAACGAGGGAGGGAGGGAGGGAGGGAGGAAAGAACGAGGGAGGGAGGGAGGGCTGGAAGAACGATGGAGGGAGGGAGGGAGGGCGGGAGGGAGGAAAAAACGATGGAGGGAGGGCGGGAGGGAGGAAAGAACGATGGAGGGAGGGCGGGAGGGAGGAAAGAACGATGGAGGGAGGGAGGGAGGGCTGGAAGAACAATGGAGGGAGGGAGGGAGGGCTGGAAGAACAATGGAGGGAGGGAGGGAGGGAGGGAGGGAGGGAAGAACGATGGAGGGAGGGAGGGGGGAGGGCTGGAAGAACGAGGGAGGGAGGGAGGGAGGGATGGAAGAACGATGGAGGGAGGGAGGGAGGGAGGGAGGGAGGGAAGAACGATGGAGGGAGGGAGGGAGGGAGGGAGGGAGGGAGGGAGGGAGGGAGGGAGGGATGGAAGAACGATGGAGGGAGGGAGGGAGGGAGGGAGGGAGGGAGGGAGGGAGGGAAGAACGATGGAGGGAGGGAGGGAGGGAGGGATGGAAGAACGATGGAGGGAGGGAGGGAGGGAGGGAGGGAGGGAGGGCTGGAAGAACAATGGAGGGACATAATGACGTATCCTAGATATACAGAATCATAACGACGTATCCTAGATATACAGAATCATAACGACGTATCCTAGATATACAGAATCATAACGACGTATCCTAGATATACAGAATCATAACGACGTATCCTAGATATACAGAATCATAACGACGTATCCTAGATATACAGAATCATAACGACGTATCCTAGATATACAGAATCATAACGACGTATCCTAGATATACAGAATCATAACGACGTATCCTAGATACGTATCCTAGATATATAGAATCATAATGACGTATCCTAGATATATAGAATCATACATAAAACACCACACTGTTACAATGGATCACTTTTCACCCTATCTGCCTGTCCGTCTCGGTCTCTGTCCGTCTCTCGGCCTGGAACACGCACACCAAAGAGCACACAGACAGTAGAATAGATTGTTATAAAATGGGCACCATTATCAAAACCACAAGGATGCTGTGATTCAGCTGCATTCAGGAGGAAAGTGCTGTTATCACTCCCTGTGAGCACTGTGCTCCAGTCAAATGTTGTGATATTGCCGCGTGGCTATTTGCAACAGCCAGTCTCTCAGACACATAGACATAGACACACCAAACCCCCCCTCACTGAGATGGATTGGTGCTAGTCGAGGGGAGACGTCTTGTTGTGAATATAATGACAGGTTCCTAACAGCGCTCTCTCTCTTTATCTCAATTTAATTTAAGGGCTTTATTGGCATGGAAGCAAGTGAACTAGATAATAAAGAAAAGTGTAAAAAATAAAATAATTAACAGTAAACATTACACTCACATTTTGAAAGACATTTCAAATGTCATATTATGTGCAAATAGTTAAAGTACAAAAGGGAAAATAAATAAACATAAATATGGGTTCTATTTACAATGGTGTTTGTTCTTCACTGGTTGCCCTTTTCTTGTGGCAACAGGTCACACATCTTGCTGCTGTGATGTCACACTGTGGAATTTCACCCAGTAGATATGGGAGTTTATCAAAATCGGGTTTGTTTTCAAATTCTTTGTGGGTCTGTGTAATCTGTGTGTCTCTAATATTGTCATACATTTGGCAGGAGGTTAGGAAGTGCAGCTCAGTTTCCACCTCATTTTGTGGGCAGTGTGCACATAGCCTGTCTTCTCTTGAGAGCCAGGTCTGCCTACGGCGGCCTTTCTCAATAGCAATGCTGACTGAGTCTGTACATAGTCAAAGCTTTCCTTAAGTTTGGGTCAGTCACATTGGTCAGGTATTCTGCCACTGTGTACTCTCTGTTTAGGGACAAATAGCATTCTAGTTTGAACTGATTTTTTGTTTTTTTGTTAATTCTTTCCAATGTGTCAAGTAATTTTCTATTTGTTTTCTCATGATTTGGTTGGGTCTAATTGTGTTGCTGTCCTGGGGCTCTGTGGGGTGTGTTTGTGTACAGAGCCCCAAGACCAGCTTGCTTAGGGGAATCTTTTCCACGTTGATCTCTGTAGGTGATGGCTGTGTTATGGAAGGTTTTGGAATCGCTTTTTGGCCCATTCCTCCTGACAGAGCTGGTGAACTGAGACAGGTTTGTAGGCCTCCTTGCTCGCACACGCTTTTTTCAGTACTGCCCCCAAATGTTCTATAGGATTGAGGTCAGGGCTTTGTGATGGCCACTCCAATACCTTGACTTTGTTGTCCTTAGGCCATTTTGCCACAACTTTGGAAGTATGATTGGGGTCATTGTCCTTTTGGAAGACCCATTTGCGACCAAGCTTTAACTTCCTGACTGATGTCTTGAGATGTTGCTTCAATATATCCACCCAATTTTCCTGCCTCATGATGCCATCTATTTTGTGAAGTGCACCAGTCCCTCCTCCAGCAAAGCACCCCCACAACATGATGCTGCCACCCCCGTGCTTCACGGTTGGGATGGTGCTCTTCGGCTTCAAGCCTTCCCCTTTTTCCTCCAAACATAACGATGGTCATTATGGCCAAACCGTTCTATTTTTGTTTCGTCAGACCAGAGGACATTTCTCCAAAAAGTACGATCTTTGTCCCCATGTGCAGCTGCAAACCGTAATCTTGCTTTTTTTATGGCGGTTTTGGAGCAGTGGCTTCTTCCTTGCTGAGTGGCCTTTCAGGTTATGTCGATATAGGACTTTTTTTTACTGTGGATATAGATACTTTTGTACCTGTTTCCTCCAGCATCTTCACAAGGTCCTTTGCTATTGTTCTGGGATTGATTTGCACTTTCGCACCAAAGTACGTTTATCTCTAGGAGACCGAACGAGTCTCCTTCCTGAGCGGTATGACGGCTGCGTGGTCCCATGGTGTTTATACTTGCGTACTGTTGTTTGTACAGATGAACGTGGTACCTTCAGGAGTTTGGAAATTGCTCCCAAGGATGAACCAGACTTGTGGAGGTCTACAATTTTTTTTGAGGTCTTGGCTGATTTCAAGCAAATAGGCACTGAGCTTGAAAGGTAGGCATTGAAATACATCCACAGCATAATGTGTCTAGACTTCATTTTGTTACTTTTGTGGTTTATAGAAGGTCAGGGAGAAGGAGAGAGAAATCAACTGGGTTGACGTATTGATGAATGCTATAAGGGCATAGTTCATTTAATATAATACTGCTCTTACTTCCTGGACAAATGTTATTCGTCTCGTCTTGACCAATGGGTCGTTGGATACGATACAGTCGGGAAGTATTCAGAACCACCTGACTATTTCCACATTTTGTTACGTTACAGCCTTACTCGAAAATTTATTTAAAAGTTTAACATCTATCTACACACAATACCCCATATTGACAAAGCAAAAACAGGTTTTCAGAAATGTTTACAAAAGATTATATTTACATAAGTATTCAGACCCTTTACTCAGTACTTTGTTGAAGCACCTTTGGCAGCGATTACAGCATCAAGTCTTCTTGGGTGTGACGCTACAAGCTTGGCACACCTGTATTTGGGAAGTTTCTCACATTCTTCTCTGCAGATCCTTTCAAGCTTTGTCAGGTTGGATGGTGAGCTGCACAGCTACTTTCAGGTCTCTCCAGAGATGTTCCATCGGGTTCAAGTCCGGGCTCTGGCTGGGCCACTCAAGGACATTCAGAGACTTGTCCCGAAGCCACTCCTGCGTTGTCTTGGCTGTGTGCTTAGGGTCGTTGTCCTGTCGGAAGGTGAACCTTCACCCCAGTCTGATGTCCTGAGTGCTCTGGAGCAGGTTTTCATCAAGGATCTCTCTGTACTTTGCTTCCGTCTGGCCACTCTACCATAAAGGCCTGATTGGTGGAGTGCTGAAGAGATGTATGTCCTTCTGGAAGGTTCTCCCATCTTCACAGAGTAACTCTGGAGCTCTGTCAGAGTGACCATCGGGTTCTTGGTCACCTCCCTGACCAAGACCCTTCTCCCCCGATTGCTTAGTCTGGCCGGGCGGCCAGCTCTAGGAAGAGTCTTGGTGGTTCCAAACTTCTTCCATTTAAGAATTATGGAGGCCACTGTGTTCTTGGGGACCTTCAATGTTGCAGAATATTTTTGGTACCCTTCCCCAGAACTGTGCCTCGACACAATCCTGTCTCGGAGCTCTACGGACAATTACTTCGACCTCATGGCTTGGTTTTTGCTCTGAAGGATGATCAATAGAAACAGGATGCACCTGAGCTCAATTTAAAGTCTCATAGCAAAGGGTCAGAATACTTATGCAAATAAGGTATCTTTATTTTATTTTTTTTATACATTTGCAAAAAATTCTACAAATCAGTTTTCACTTTGTCATTATGGGGTATTGTGATGTCATTATGGGGTATTGTGATGTCATTATGGGGTATTGTGATGTCATTATGGGGTATTGTGATGTCATTATGGGGTATTGTGATGTCATTATGGGGTATTGTGATGTCATTATGGGGTATTGTGATGTCATTATGGGGTATTGTGATGTCATTATGGGGTATTGTGTGTAGATTTTTGAGGTATAAGGCTGTAACGTAACAACATTTGGAAAATTTCAAGGGGTCTGAATACTTTTCGAATGTAATGAACAGTACTGCTATATAGGTCTCGGCCATTCGTCACATACCAACAACAGCTCAGCCGCCAAGTGGTAGGCCACACAAGCTCACAGAACGGGACCGCCGAGTGCTGGAGCGTGTAGCAGGTAAACATAGTCTGTCCTCGGTTGCAACCCTCACTACAGAGTTCCAAACTGCCTCTGGAAGCAACGTCAGCACAAGAACTGTTCTTCTGGAGCTTCATGAAATGGGTTTCCATGGCAGAGCAGCCTCATACAAGCCTAAGATCACCATGTGCAATGCCAAGTCGTCGGCTGGAGTGGTGTTAAACTCGCCGCCATTGGACTCTGAAGTCATGAATCACGCTTCACCATCTGGCAGTCCGACAGACGAATCTGGGTTTGGCGGATGCCAGGAGAACGCTACCTGCCCCAATGCATAGTGCCAACTGTAAAGTTTGGTGGAGGAGGAATAATGGTCTGGGGCTGTTCTTCATGGTTCGGGCCCCTTAGTTCCAGTGAAGGGAAATCTTAACACTACAGCATACTAGACAATTCTGTGCTTCGTTTTAGGAAAGCCCTTTCCTGTTTCAGCATGACAATGCCTCCGTGCACAAAGTAAGGCCCATACAGAAGTCGTTTGTCGAGACTGGAGTGGAAGAACTTGACTGGCCTGCACAGGGTCCTGAACTCAACCCCATCAAATACCTTTGGGATGAATTGGAACGGCGACTACGAGCCAGGCCTAATCGCCAAACATCAGTGCGCCCAACCTCACTAACGCTCGTGGCTGAATGGAAGCAAGTCCCATCAGCAATGTTCCAACATCTAGTGGAAAGCCTTCCCAGAAGAGTGGAGGCTGTTAGAGCAACAAAGGGGGAACCAACTCCATATTAATGCCCATCATTTTGAAATGAGATGTTCGACGACCAGGTGTCCACATACTGTTGGTCATGTAGTGTACGTGTGTGTGTGTGTGTGTGTGTGTGTGTGTAAGAAAGGGGTCATCATGAAGGGAGTGATGGTGGTATTGATTCTGCTAGCACTGGAGTTCACAGCAATCATGTGTCAGTCACACCCACGGCCACGGTCAACACAAAGCATGTCTAAACACCTACCGACAGGCTAGTGAGGCGCCACTCGGCTCACACCACAGTATTAGTGATGTCCTTAGTGATGGGCCTCATCCATCTATCTATCCGCTTCAACAGACCCAGAGAGCAACACACTCTCAGACAGACAGGAGGTGGGCTCGATGGACAGCCCGTCAGGCCTCTCATATGGACAATAACCACGTCCAACAGGATCTGTCCCGTCAGGCCTCTCATAGGGACAATAAACACGTCCAACAAGATCTGGCCCGTCAGGCCTCTCATAGGGACAATAACCACGTCCAACAGGATCTGGCCCGTCAGGCCTCTCATAGGGACAATAACCACGTCCAACAGGATCTGGCCCGTCAGGCCTCTCATAGGGACAATAACCACGTCCAACAGGAGCTGTCCCGTCAGGCCTCTCATAGGGACAATAACCACGTCCAACAGGATCTGTCCCGTCAGGCCTCTCATAGGGACAATTACCACGTCCAACAGGATCTCTTAACCTTCTCCCAGAATCCATCCAGCGTCCAGGACAGGACGAGTCCGTTTCTCAGAGCAGACATCTTTGTTTAAGCGTTGAATGAATTAATATTGACAAAACAACAGCTAAGCTAATGAGTTGTTAGTTAAGCAATAAACATGTCACATTAGAATCGTCCCGGTAACAGCTAATTAGAGACAGGAAGTAAGAGGAGGTGGTAGAGGAGGAGAAAGAGATGGGGGAGAAGGAGAAGGGGGAGAACAAGAAGGGGAGAGGATGAGAAAGGGAGAAGGGGGAGAACACGAAGGGGAGAGGATGAGAAAGGGAGAAGGGGGAGAACACGAAGGGGAGAGGATGAGAAAGGGAGAAGGGGGAGAACACGAAGGGGAGAGGATGAGAAAGGGAGAAGGGGGAGAACACGAAGGGGAGAGGATGAGAAAGGGGAGAACACGAAGGGGAGAGGATGAGAAAGGGAGAAGGGAGAGAACAAGAAGGGGAGAGGATGAGAAAGGGAGAAGGGGGAGAACAAGAAGGGGAGAGGATGAGAAAGGGAGAAGGGGAGAAAGAAGGAGGAGAAAGAGACGAGAAGGAGAAGGGGGAGAAAGAGGAGAAGGTGGAGAGGATGAGAAGGGGAGAGGGGGGAAGGGGAGAAGGGGAAGGGGGAGAAGAAGGAAGAGAAGAGGGGGGAGGAGGAGGGGGAGAAGGAGGAGAAGGAAGATGAGGTTCTCTGACACACTGTCCGACCTACAGAGTACCTCTGCTCTCCACAAGGTAATACCAGACACTCTGCTCTAACAAGAGTACAGAAACAGGCTAACACAGTCATGGACACTATAACGGGAGAGTGAAACCAACCTCTGCCTACACTGTAGAGATCGCTATAGGACAACATTGTACCTCTAACACAGGCAGTACTACAGCAAATGGAGTCTCGGACACAATTGACACCCCCACCCCACACTAGACCCCCTCTAGACACACACTAGACCCCCACCCCCTTCTAGAGCCCCTCTAGACCAGACCCCCTCCAGACCCCCACCCCACACTAGACCCTCTCCAGACCCCCACTAGGCCCCCACCCCACACTAGACCCCCTCCAGACCCACACTAGACCCCCTCCAGACCCCCACCCTCCACTAGACCCCCTCCAGACCCCCACCCCCCACTAGAGCAACCCCTCCTCATCCTCTCCTCTGATCGGTCCTCCTGCCAGCTGTTACATTGCCTGAGACAGCTGCCTGGTTTTTTTTAACCAGGAGATCAGATCTTTGGTGGGCTGTGCTACGCAAATAGAGGCTTCATCCCAAATGGGCTCAGGTATAAAGTAGTGCACTACATAGGGAATAGGGCTCTGGTCTAAATTAGTGCACTATATAGGGAATAGGGCTCTGGACTAAAGTAGTGCACTACATAGGGAATAGGGCTCTGGTCTAAATTAGTGCACTATATAGGGAATAGGGCTCTGGACTAAAGTAGTGCACTATATAGGGAATAGGGCTCTGGTCTAAAGTAGTGCACTACATAGGGAATAAGGCTCTGGTCTAAAGTAGTGCACTATATAGGGAATAGGGCTCTCGTCTAAAGTAGTGCACTACATAGGGAATAGGGCTCTGGTCTAAAGTAGTGCACTACATAGGGAATAGGGCTCTGGTCTAAAGTAGTGCACTATATAGGGAATAGGGCTCTGGTCTAAAGTAGTGCACTATATAGGGAATAGGGCTCTGGTCTAAAGTAGTGCACTATATAGGGAATAGGGCTCTGGTCTAAAGTAGTGCACTATATAGGGAATAGGGCTCTCGTCTAAAGTAGTGCACTACATAGGGAATAGGGCTCTGGTCTAAAGTAGTGCACTACATAGGGAATAGGGCTCTGGTCTAAAGTAGTGCACTATATAGGGAATAGGGCTCTGGTCTAAAGTAGTGCACTATATAGGGAATAGGGCTCTGGTCTAAAGTAGTGCACTATATAGGGAATAGGGCTCTGGTCTAAAGTAGTGCACTACATAGGGAATAGGGCTCTGGTCTAAAGTAGTGCACTACATAGGGAATAGGGCTCTGGTCTAAAGTAGTGCACTATATAGGGAATAGGGCTCTGGTCTAAAGTAGTGCACTATATAGGGAATAGGGCTCTGGTCTAAAGTAGTGCACTATATAGGGAATAGGGCTCTGGTCTAAAGTAGTGCACTACATAGGGAATAGGGCTCTGGTCTAAAGTAGTGCACTATATAGGGAATAGGGCTCTGGTCTAAAGTAGTGCACTATATAGGGAATAGGGCTCTGGTCTAAAGTAGTGCACTATATAGGGAATAGGGTACCATTTGGGACGCAGTCAGAGTCTAGCTCATCCCATTCCACCTGGTCAATGCTGTGTGTGTCCATCCCACCTGACCTACCTGTGGTGTGTATGTACTGACATGTACAGTATGTGTAACTGATAGATGCCCACACACACACACACACACACACACACACACACACACACACACACACACACACACACACACACACACACACACACACACACACACACACACACACACACACACACACACTACATGTTTGTATATGTAAATTGTAAAGTCTTGTGTCTGTAATGTATTTTTCAGGACAGCGCGAGCGGCAGCACGGCCAACTCCTCCAGCTCCACTTCTTTCCTCAGCTACCGTAGAGCTCTGATCAAAAGTGAAGGCCAAATCAATGTTGGCTACTGGGAGGAGAGAGGAAGACGATGAGAAGGGGGGAGGGGGACGGGATGAAACTCGCTTTTGAGGAAAAAGTAAGAGAGAGAGGGTAAATTGAAAAGGTAAGGAAGGGAATCTTGCTCTGCGACTTGAGGTTGTTAAGACCAAGTGCACCACAAACCCTACAGGTCGGTAGGCAGCCATGTGTTGAAAACTAGCCTGAGTATTACACACTATGTATGGTGTGACACATCTGGTGACTGCTTATTTAATGTGTCAATACGTTTCCCTGTTCAAATAACCCAGCGACTATAGTAGGAATAATACAGTATGAATTCAGACGTGTTGTGACAGTGTCCAACCCTCTCACATCCTTGATCCAAATACTCTCTCTTTCTCTCTCAATTTAATTTAAAGGGCTTTATTGGCATGGGAAACATATGTTTACATTGCCAAAGCAAGTGAAGTAGATAATAAACAAAAGTGAAATAAACAATAAAAAATGAATTACACTCCTAAAAGTTCCAAAGGAATAGACATTTCAAATGTCATATGTCTATATACAGTGTCGTAACGATGTGCAAATAGTTTGTTGTTTTAAAGTATAGTTCTCGGTAGCTACCTAGCTTCTTATGTTGGTTCCCACGACACAGTTGGCATCAGTTGCTGGGACTGCTTGTATCTTTCCAGTGATCCTGCCGACCAAGGACGGGTCTGAGGAGCTATTTGGCGTCGCAGCTAGCCTAGCTGGACATCTAGCTGGACATCAAGCTAGCGAGGTGTTGTTGAACGCAGCCTGCGACGCGGTTGGCCATTGTGGCTGGGACCGCAGATTGTCCCTGGTTTGTGGCTAGATCACTGCTGTTTGTTGTTTTCAATTTTCCCCGTGACCTGCCCTGTCTGGAACTGCGAGGAGTAACAGCCTAACATGCGTTGCTAGCGACCATGACAAAGGCCAAAGCCGGCGAGGGTACCGTTGAGGACCGTGCCAGTGGTGTCTCTCTATCACACGTGAAGGATCTTTTAAATGAACAAAAAGAGACACTAAGCAGTTGTTACAACAGCAAGAAGATAGTTTGAAGTGTTTTGTCCAAATACTTGTGGATTCTACTAATAAAAGAATGGACGACCTGACCAGAGAGGTCCAGGACCTGAAGAACAATACTGGTGGATTCTACTAATAAAAGAATGGACGACCTGACCAGAGAGGTCCAGGACCTGAAGAACAATACTGGTGGATTCTACTAATAAAAGAATGGACGACCTGACCAGAGAGGTCCAGGACCTGAAGAACAGTTTGCAGTTCTCCCAGGGTCAGCTCGACGAGTTGAAACAGGAGACCAGAGAGGTCCAGGACCTGAAGAACAGTTTGCAGTTCTCCCAGGGTCAGCTCGACGAGTTGAAACAGGAGAACAGAGAGGTCCAGGACCTGAGGAACAGTTTGCAGTTCTCCCAGGGTCAGCTCGACGAGTTGAAACAGGAGAACAGAGAGGTCCAGGACCTGAAGAACAATACTGGTGGATTCTACTAATAAAAGAATGGACGACCTGACCAGAGAGGTCCAGGACCTGAAGAACAGTTTGCAGTTCTCCCAGGGTCAGCTCGACGAGTTGAAACAGGAGACCAGAGAGGTCCAGGACCTGAAGAACAGTTTGCAGTTCTCCCAGGGTCAGCTCGACGAGTTGAAACAGGAGAACAGAGAGGTCCAGGACCTGAGGAACAGTTTGCAGTTCTCCCAGGGTCAGCTCGACGAGTTGAAACAGGAGAACAGAGAGGTCCAGGACCTGAAGAACAATACTGGTGGATTCTACTAATAAAAGAATGGACGACCTGACCAGAGAGGTCCAGGACCTGAAGAACAGTCTGCAGTTCTCCCAGGGTCAGCTCAATGAGTTGAAACAGGAGAACGGCAAGATGACAGCAATCTGTAAGTCATTGAGAGAGGACATCAGTTCTGTGTGTGAATCCATGATAACAATGACAGAATAATCAGACAAGGGACAATCAAGGCGACACAACATGGTTGTGGACGGAATTGCAGAATCTCCACATGAGACCTGGATGGAGTCGGAAGACAAAGTGAGGGTAATGATCTCTGAGAAATTGAAGATGGACCACAGTAAGATTGAGGTGGAGCGCGCCCACAGGCTTGGAAAACCCACCACCGGCCCAGGTGATAGGCCCAGGTGATAGGCCCAGGTGACAGGCCCAGGTGACAGGCCCAGGTGACAAGCCCAGTTCGATAGTGGTCAAGTTCCTGAGGTTCAAAGACAATGTAGCTGTTCTGGAAAGAGCCAAGAACTTGAGAGGAACGTATATCTTCCTCAATGAGGACTATTCTGAAGCTGTGCGCCAGAAGAGGAAAGAACTGATCCCAGCCATGAAAGCTGAGGACATTGCTTACATCCCCTACGACAGACTCAGTCCACCCTCCCTCCCAGAATCCTAGAAGGGATGAGAGAGCCAAGCCTATGGGTTCGTAGCCTCAACTCCGCAGCACACACACACACCAACTGACTGTTAGAACTGTGAAGGCTCCATGGATTGATGAGGAAATGAAAAATTGTATGGCTGAAAGAGACGGGGCAAAAGGAGTGGCTAATAAGTCTGGCTGCACATCTGACTTACTGCAAATTGAGAAATGATGTGACTGAACTCAACAAAAAGAAGAAGAAACTTGACTATGAAGCCAAGATCAATGATATAAAGAATGATGGAAAAAAACTTTAGAATACAGTGATCCCTCGCCACTTCGCGGTTCACTTATCGCGGATTCGCTATTTCGCGGATTTTCATAATGCATTTTTTATTTTTTTTTGGTGCATTGTGCTCTGCATTCTGATTCGCTAAAAACTCACTCCCGCTTCTTGTATCAAAACATGCTACGAATTGTGCTATCATTTTGTCGTCTCGTGCAGTTATGTGTACGTACATAAAACAGCTTGGCAAATTTACATTAAGTTGGCCAGGAAGGAAGGAAGGACTAACGCTTGGTCGCTTAGCAACCATGGTGCGAATGGCCACTGAACTTAAGCGAGTAGCTGAGGAATGGGACCCTTTGATGAGCCGTTCATTACAGTTCTCCAACGTAATCGATGGTGGCATGTCGGTGTACAAGGATCTTTTTGCAAAGAAGAAAAAAGAGCGACAACAGCTGCCTATCACTATGCTCTTCTCCCGAACAAACACACCTGCACCGCGGGCTTCAGAAGAAGAGAACACTGCAGAGCGCAGTCAGGATGCAGCGGCCCAGTCTGAAGAGCAGTGAAACGGCCTACACGTGAGTCACTGTATTTGTATACATGTAATAGTTGCTAATTGTAAAAAAAAAAGAAGTTTTCTATTTCGCGGATTTCACTTATCGCGGGTCATTTTCGGAACGTAACCCCCGCGATAAACGAGGGATTACTGTACTTCAAATGAAATTATGGGCAGAAAGACAAATTCAACTCCATCTTTCATCGAATCAGATGGCTTATTCATCACAAAACCATTTGATGTTGACAATTATATTAATGATTATTTCATTGGCAAAGTGGGCAAACTTAGGCAGGAAATGCCCACGACATACAGTAAGCAATTATATTCATGCACAAAAAAACTAATAATGAAAAGAAAAGCAGTGCAAGTTTGAATTTTGTTAAGTTGGTGTGGGAGAGGTGGAAAAATGATTGTTAACGATCAAAAATGACAAACCTCCTGGCATTGACAACTTAGTTGGAAAGCTACTGAGGATGTTAGCTGACTCTATAGCCACTCCTATCTGTCATATCTTTAATCTGAGCCCAGAGGAAAGTCTTTGTCCTCAGGCCTGGAGGAAAGCCAAAGTCATTCCGCTACCCAAGAGTGGTAAAGCGGCCTTTACTGGTTCTAACAGCAGACCTATCAGCTTGCTGCCAGCTCTTAGCAAACTGTTGGAAACAATTGTTTGACCAAATACAATGCTAAACAAATTAATCTGTAATCTGTAAACATATTAACAACAGACGCTCAGCATGCTTATAGAGAAGGGCACTAGACATGTACTGCACTGACACAAATTATGATTGGTTGAAAGAAATTGATAAGAAGAATATGGGATCTGTAATGTTAGATTTCAGTGCAGCCTTTGATGTTATGGACCATAACCTGTTGTTGAGAAACGTATGTGTTATGGCCATTCAACCTCTGCCATATCGTGGATTCAGAGCTATCTATCTAATAGAACTCAAAGGGTTTTCTTCAATGGAGGCTTCTCTAATGTTAAACATGTAACGTGTGGTGTACCGCAGGGCAGCTCTCTAAGCCCTCTACTCTTTTCTATTTTTTACCAATGACCTGCCACTGGCATTAAACAAAACACGTGTGTCCATATATGCTGATGATTCAACCATATTCGCATCAGCAACCACAGCTAAGGAAGTCACTGAAACCCATAACAAAAAGTTGCAGTCTGTTTTGGAATGGGTGGCCAGTAATAACCTGGTTCTGAACATGTCTAAAACTAAGAGCATTGTATTTGGTACAAATCATTCCTTAAGTTCTAGACCTCAACTGAATCTGGTAATGAATGGTGTGGCTGTTGAACAAGTTGAGGAGACTAAATTACGTGGTGATACCTTAGATTTTAAACGATCATGGTCAAAACATATATATTCAATTGTTGTTAAGAATGGGGAGAGGTCTGTCCGTAATAAAGAGATGCTCTGCTTTTTGGACACTACTCTAAAAAGCAAGTCCTGCAGGCTCTAGTTTTCTTATCTCAGCTCTGTGACACACAGTTACCCCACCAGACATGCCACCAGGGGTCTTTTCACAGTCCCCAAATCCAGAACAAATTAAAGAAAACGTACAGTATTATATAGAGCCCTTATTGCATGGAACTTCCTTCCATCTCATATTGCTCAGATAAACAGCAAACCTGGTTTTAAAAAACTGATAAAGCAACACCTCGCGACACAACGCATCTCCCCTATTTGACCTGGATAGTTTGTGTGTATGTATTGATATGGAGGCTATTTGACCTGGATAGTTTGTGTGTATACATTGATATGGAGGCTACCTGTGCCTTTAAAAATGTATGTAGTTCTGTCCTTGAGCTGTTCTTGTCTAATGATGTTCTGTATTATGTCATTCTGTATTGTGTTTCATGTTTAGTGTGGAACCCCAGGAAGAGTAGCTGCTGCTTTTGCAACAGTTAATGGGGATCCTAATAAAATACCAAAATACCAAAGTACAAAAGGGAAAATACATCAACATAAATAAATAAACATAAATATGGGTTGTATTTACAATGGTGTTTGTTCTTCCCTGGTTGCCCTTTTCTTGCGGCAACAGGTCACAAATCTTGCTGCTGTGATGGAACACTCCCAGTAGAAATGGGAGTTTATCAAAATCAGGTTTGTTTTCGAATTCTTTGCGGATCTGTATAATCTGAGGGAAATATGTGTGTCTAATATGGTCATACATTTAGCAGGAGGTTAGGAAGTGCAGCTCAGTTTCCACCTCATTTTGTGGGCAGTGTGCACATAGCCTGTCTTCTCTTGAGAGCCAGGTCTGCCTACGGCGGCCTTTCTCAATAGCTATGCTCACTGAGTCTGTACATAGTCAAAGCTTTCCTCAAGTTTGGGTCAGTCACATTGGTCAGGTATTCTACCACTGTCTTGTCTCTGTTTAGGGCCAAATAGCATTATAGTTTGCTGTTTTTTTGTTAATTCATTCCAATTTGTGTCAAGTGAATTATCTTTTTGTTTTCTCATGATTTGCTTGGGTCTAATTGTGTTGCTGTCCTGGGGCTCTGTATGTGTTTGTGAACAAAGCCCCAGGACCAGCTTGCTTAGGGGGACTCTCCTCCAGGTTCATCTCTCTGTAGGTGATGGCTTTGTTATGGAAGGTTTGGGAATTACTTCCTTTTAGGTGGTTGTAGAATTAGCAGGTATCGGCCTAATTCTGCTCTGCATGCATTATCTGGTGTTTTACGTTGCACACCGAGGATATTTTTGCTCTATCTCAGAGAGAAATTATAGGAGTGAGAGAGGGGGAAAGAGAAGAAAACGAGAGAGAGAAAAATAAATGAGAAAGATAAACCTATGGAAAATGGTGACTGGGCCCTGGCTGTAACAGTAATCTGGGCCCTGGCTGTAACAGTAATCTGGGCCCTGACTGTAACAGTAATCTGGGCCCTGGCTGTAACAGTAATCTGGGCCCTGGCTGTAACAGTAATCTGGGCCCTGGCTGTAACAGTAATCTGGGCCCTGGCTGTAACAGTAATCTGGGCCCTGGCTGTAACAGTAATCTGGGCCCTGGCTGTAACAGTAATCTGGACCCTGGCTGTAACAGTAATCTGGGCCCTGGCTGTAACAGTAATCTGGGCCCTGGCTGTAACAGTAATCTGGACCCTGGCTATAACAGTAATCAGTATCAGCCTCTGACATCGCCCATAATTGAGAAGGTGCTCTACACTGGGGGATCAATTATTGCTGCCAAGGGGGCAGGGAGGAGGTCCCAGAGCCAGACTAGTGGAGGGGGAGGGCATTGCTGAGGTACCGTCCAAGGCCAACAACCAGAACCAGACCCCTCCAAGGCTGGGTCAGGAGGGAGGGCCCGGGAACATGCTAATCATCCTCTATCAGGCCAGCCAGCCAGGGGCCTCTCTCTCTCTCTCTCACCCTCCCCCCGGCAGCTTTCAGCTCCTCACCTCTTCCCTCTCCTCCACCATGAATAATGGAAGGTGTTGGAGCCACTGCCCAGTGTGTGTGTGTGTGTGTGTGTGTGTCCAGCACCTTTTAAACCCCATCAGGCAGCACAAAGACACAGACCAAGCCAGGCATAGAGAGGGCCTGAGCACAGAGGCCGAGATGAGCTTTGAGGGGCCCACACCTCACCCCGCCTCGCTCGGGGCCCGAGGCTGCACTGCAGGAGGGAGGTCCAATCCCCTGACACAGCCCCTGGCTATTCACCTTAGAGGAGCCTGGTTGAAACGGCCGGTGAAGAGTCCCTGGCCCATGCAGCCCAGCCCACTGTCTGAACCCCCTCACCAGGTCAGGGGAACTGGGGCCGCAGGGCATAGGATGGAAGCCCCCACAGGCTCGCTGGCACACACGCTACAATGCTCTCTCTCGCTCTCTCACACACACACACACTGCATGACACACTACAAAGACAGACTGGGATGTTTGTAGTCACACACTAGCTGCACTTACATCATCACTAAGAGACCAGGGAGCCCACACACTGTTCTCTAACACCACACACACACAACATACTGTCCTGTCACCTGGGGGGCCCCTCAAACAACCACGCCGTACACCTGGAGACTCCTCCGTTACTAGAGGGCTGCCTGGAGGCTCCTCCGTTACTAGAGGGCTGCCTGGAGGCTCCTCCGTTACCGGAGGGCTGCCTGGAGGCCCCTCCGTTACCGGAGGGCTGCCTGGAGGCTCCTCCGTTACCGGAGGGCTGCCTGGAGGCTCCTCCGTTACCGGAGGGCTGCCTGGAGGCTCCTCCGTTACCGGAGGGCTGCCTGGAGGCTCCTCCGTTACCGGAGGGCTGCCTGGAGGCTCCTCCGTTACCGGAGGGCTGCCTGGAGGCTCCTCCGTTACCGGAGGGCTGCCCGGAGGCTCCTCCGTTACCGGAGGGCTGCCCGGAGGCTCCTCTGTTACTGGAGGGCTACCTGGAGGCTCCTCTGTTACTGGAGGGCTGCCCGGAAGCTCCTCCGTTACCGGAGGGCTGCCTGGAGGCTCCTCTGTTACTGGAGGGCTACCTGGAGGCTCCTCTGTTACTGGAGGGCTGCCTGGAGGCTCCTCTGTTACTGGAGGGCTGCCTGGAGGCTCCTCCGTTACTGGAGGCTCCTCCGTTACTGGAGGGCTGCCTGGAGGCTCCTCTGTTACTGGAGGGCTGCCTGGAGGCTCCACTGTTACTGTAGACCAGGGATCATCAACTAGATTCAACTGATTCTTTCTTGAGCGAATGATCAGGGGGACGGAACATAATTACAGATCATTTTTAGACTGCAAATTGACCGCAAGATGCCCAAACAGATATAGTATTTGACTAAAACAGAATCATTTCAAACCTTGCTTACATTTGTATATGATCACATATTCTGCGTGGAAATACTTTGGAACAGATTTACAAAATGTAAATCATTCTGAGATGATTTCCTGGTGTTTTTACACTATTTTAATGTCCAACAATAAAACATTTAAAAATAAAATACAATTTGCTCAGGCGGACCAAATAAAACAATTCCAGAAAATGTTTTACAGACATTATCAACCTCAACTGATGGCTGAGCATTTTCTGGAATTGTTTACATCAAAATTACGAGAGCTCAGATTTCCCGCAGACACTGAAATGTGGTTTGTATGTGTGTGTGTGTGTGCGCAGTGTGTGCGTGTGTGTGTGGTGTGTGTGTGTGTGCGGTGTGTGCAGAGGGACTGCCCCGGGTAATGTACTAATTGAAAGGGTCTGGCAGGGCGTCTCAGGCCACATGGGGGAAGAGAGAGAGAGAGAAGAGAGACACCTGACCCTCGAACATACAGATGTAGAGAAGAAAAGAGCTAGAATCAGAGAGAGAGGGATGGCCTTCAACAGACAGGACTGACAAAACATCAGGAGACAGACAGCAGTACCGTAACCACAGCAACAAACAATAGAGCCCTCCTCCGGTATCCAAGGATACCTTTCATACACATTCAATACAGAGTCAGAAGATATTCTTGTTGGGCTGTGACGAGTATCAACATATTTTCTGCATGTCGAACATAGAACACAAAGCAGACCGAACTCGTTGGTCCTTTATACCTGCTCTACGTCAAATATTGTGTGTATACGTTGGAAAATAAATACATATGACTCTGGATCACGACATAATGTCTGTCTGTTTACAGCATTTCAGCTGTTGTCCGAAAAGAAGTTAAATCCACTTTGTGTTATGTTTCATTGCCACGATACTAAGCAGTATCCCCCGATATCGTCCCAGCCCTACATTCTAGATGTCATTCTATAGTCTGAACTCTCAAAGACAAGACTCTGTATTGAATGACCTTATGGTAGAAACACAGGAAACTAAATACAGAAGGTTTATTCAAATACAATATCATAACCTTAAGGACTACATCTTGTTAAAGGTTTTTATTATAATATGTTTAGTATATTTCACAGCATTAGTAGGAGTAGACACAGAATGTACTCCATGTCTGACCTCTAGCTTGCCCTCCTCTCTCTACAACTGGTCGTATGGAGCAGAGTTGTTATTATATAACATGAATACACTTAGCCAAAAGGTTGCAATCCTCAACCAACCGTCTGGCAGACAGAGACAGCGATGAGAGAGCGAGAGACAGAGTGAGACAGAGGTACGGGGACAGCGAGCGAGAGACAGAGAGCGAGAGACAGACAGAGGTATGGGGACAGCAAGAGACAGAGAGCGAGAGAGACAGAGACAGAGAGCGCGAGACAGAGAGCGCGAGAGAGACAGAGAGACATAGAGAGAGAGAGACAGAGAGACATAGAGAGAGAGACAGAGAGAGAGAGAGAGAGACAGAGAGCGCGAGAGAGAGAGACAGAGAGCGCGAGAGAGAGACAGAGAGCGCGAGAGAGAGACAGAGAACGCGAGAGAGAGACAGAGAGCGCGAGAGAGAGACAGAGAACGCGAGAGAGAGACAGAGAACGCGAGAGAGAGACAGAGAACGCGAGAGAGAGACAGAGAACGCGAGAGAGAGACAGAGAACGCGAGAGAGAGACAGAGAACGCGAGAGAGAGACAGAGAACGCGAGAGAGAGACAGAGAACGCGAGAGAGAGACAGAGAACGCGAGAGAGACAGAGAGACAGAGAGCGCAAGAGAAACAGAGAGCGCGAGAGAGACAGAGGCTCAGACAGGACAGAGAGAGACAGGACACCTACTGTCCTCTCAGCTCTACAAAACAAGAAATCTCAGAGTGTGTGAAATATCTTTACTTCAGACCACAGTGTGTGTGTGCTGTTAGCTAGTGATAGATAGCAGTCTGCTGTTAGCTAGTGATAGATAGCAGTCTGCTGTTAGCTAGTGATAGATAGCAGTCTGCTGTTAGCTAGTGATAGATAGCAGTCTCCTGTTAGCTAGTGATAGATAGTAGTCTCCTGTTAGCTAGTGACAGATAGCAGTCTACTGTTAGCTAGTGACAGATAGCAGTCTACTGTTAGCTAGTGACAGATAGCAGTCTGCTGTTAGCTAGTGATAGATAGCAGTCTCCTGTTAGCTAGTGATAGATAGCAGTCTGCTGTTCGCTAGTGATAGATAGTAGTCTCCTGTTAGCTAGTGATAGATAGCATTCTCCTGTTAGCTAGTGATAGATAGCAGTCTGCTGTTAGCTAGTGATAGATAGCAGTCTGCTGTTAGCTAGTGATAGATAGCAGTCTCCTGTTAGCTAGTGATAGATAGCAGTCTGCTGTTAGCTAGTGATAGATAGCAGTCTGCTGTTAGCTAGTGATAGATAGCAGTCTGCTGTTAGCTAGTGATATATAGCAGTCTGCTGTTAGCTAGTGATAGATAGCAGTCTGCTGTTAGCTAGTGATAGATAGCAGTCTCCTGTTAGCTAGTGATAGATAGCAGTCTCCTGTTAGCTAGTGATAGAAAGCAGTCTCCTGTTAGCTAGTGATAGATAGCAGTCTCCTATTAGCTAGTGATAGATAGCAGTCTCCTGTTAGCTAGTGATAGATAGCAGTCTCCTGTTAGCTAGTGATAGATAGCAGTCTGCTGTTAGCTAGTGATAGATAGCAGTCTGCTGTTCGCTAGTGATAGATAGCAGTCTCCTGTTAGCTAGTGATAGATAGCAGTCTCCTGTTAGCTAGTGATAGATAGCAGTCTGATGTTAGCTAGTGATAGATAGCAGTCTGCTGTTAGCTAGTGATAGATAGCAGTCTGCTGTTAGCTAGTGATAGATAGCAGTCTGCTGTTAGCTAGTGATAGATAGCATTCTCCTGTTAGCCAGTGATAGATAGCAGTCTCCTGTTAGCAGTCTCCTGTTAGCTAGTGATAGATAGCAGTCTGCTGTTAGCTAGTGATAGATAGCAGTCTCCTGTTAGCTAGTGATAGATAGCAGTCTGCTGTTAGCTAGTGATAGATAGCAGTCTCCTGTTAGCTAGTGATAGATAGCAGTCTCCTGTTAGCTAGTGATAGAAAGCAGTCTCCTGTTAGCTAGTGATAGATAGCAGTCTGCTGTTAGCTAGTGACAGATAGCAGTCTCCTGTTAGCTAGTGATAGATAGTAGTCTCCTGTTAGCTAGTGATAGATAGTAGTCTCCTGTTAGCTAGTGATAGATAGTAGTCTGCTGTTAGATAGTGATAGATAGCAGTCTGCTGTTAGCTAGTGATAGATAGCAGTCTCCTGTTAGCTAGTGATAGATAGCAGTCTCCTGTTAGCTAGTGATAGATAGCAGTCTGCTGTTAGCTAGTGATAGATAGCAGTCTGCTGTTAGCTAGTGATAGATAGCAGTCTGCTGTTAGCTAGTGATATATAGCAGTCTGCTGTTAGCTAGTGATAGATAGCAGTCTGCTGTTAGCTAGTGATAGATAGCAGTCTCCTGTTAGCTAGTGATAGATAGCAGTCTCCTGTTAGCTAGTGATAGAAAGCAGTCTCCTGTTAGCTAGTGATAGATAGCAGTCTCCTATTAGCTAGTGATAGATAGCAGTCTCCTGTTAGCTAGTGATAGATAGCAGTCTCCTGTTAGCTAGTGATAGATAGCAGTCTGCTGTTAGCTAGTGATAGATAGCAGTCTGCTGTTCGCTAGTGATAGATAGCAGTCTCCTGTTAGCTAGTGATAGATAGCAGTCTCCTGTTAGCTAGTGATAGATAGCAGTCTGATGTTAGCTAGTGATAGATAGCAGTCTGCTGTTAGCTAGTGATAGATAGCAGTCTGCTGTTAGCTAGTGATAGATAGCAGTCTGCTGTTAGCTAGTGATAGATAGCATTCTCCTGTTAGCCAGTGATAGATAGCAGTCTCCTGTTAGCAGTCTCCTGTTAGCTAGTGATAGATAGCAGTCTGCTGTTAGCTAGTGATAGATAGCAGTCTCCTGTTAGCTAGTGATAGATAGCAGTCTGCTGTTAGCTAGTGATAGATAGCAGTCTCCTGTTAGCTAGTGATAGATAGCAGTCTCCTGTTAGCTAGTGATAGAAAGCAGTCTCCTGTTAGCTAGTGATAGATAGCAGTCTGCTGTTAGCTAGTGACAGATAGCAGTCTCCTGTTAGCTAGTGATAGATAGTAGTCTCCTGTTAGCTAGTGATAGATAGTAGTCTCCTGTTAGCTAGTGATAGATAGTAGTCTGCTGTTAGATAGTGATAGATAGCAGTCTGCTGTTAGCTAGTGATAGATAGCAGTCTCCTGTTAGCTAGTGATAGATAGCAGTCTCCTGTTAGCTAGTGATAGATAGCAGTCTCCTGTTAGCTAGTGATAGATAGCAGTCTCCTGTTAGCTAGTGATAGATAGCAGTCTCCTGTTAGCTAGTGATAGATAGCAGTCTCCTGTTAGCTAGTGATAGAAAGCAGTCTCCTGTTAGCTAGTGATAGACAGCAGAGAGAGACCGAGAGAGAGACAGAGAGAGAGAGAGACAGACAGAGAGACCGAGACAGAGAGAACGAGAGACAGGAGTTTCTCCCTCCAACCCAGTACGTCCTTGTTAGCCTGATGGATAATTCTTGGCCTCTGGCTCAGGCTTGTCTAAGGCAATTCATCCCTGCCAGTACCTCATCATAGCACAGACCTGCGTGTGTGTGTGTGTGTGTGTGTGTGTGTGTGTGTGTGTGTGTTCCATAGATCTGTTGGAGAGACAGCGTCATCATTGTAACCAGAGACAATTCACAAGCTGTCTTTCTCCATAAGTTCCTGTGTATTTTAGATGGTGAGCAGAGTAGGGCTGCTTCAAGTAGATGACTGTCATTTAACAGTGAAGTGAAAAGCCTAAAACGTCAAAACACTCCGCTCCTATATGATCTAATACAACATTATTACAACAGCTTCAATTATTCATGAGATAACTGCAATCAATGTCTTCAGTTGATGGTCACAACAATGTTTAGAAATATTTCTCCCAACGGAGCTAATAGTTATTTTCCAAAACCATTTCAATCTCCGCTATCTAAAACCACTAGGGCTGTCACCTCGACGGGGGATTTTTTTATCTTTTTTTTTTATCTTGGGTCGACCGAGAGTCGTCCTGCTCTGTCCATGCTGAAGCTGTGACATCATTTCAGCCATTTTAGTTTTCTTATTTGTTTCTGACTGAAAAGTTCTGTTACATAACTCCCTAATATGTCTAGAAAAAAAACACATTCCTTATTTCCTCATTCCTTATTTCCTCAACCCTAGCTCTCTTTACGTGAAACATGTCAGCGTCTCCATGCATGTGACCAATAGGACCTGAACAATAGCCCATCATAAGCACATTAATTGGTTATAACAAACACCGAAACACCTGACAGCAAAAATGGATGTGGAGGACGTGAAAAAGACACTGAAAAACGAGAAAATGTTTACTGGTTGTCCAGGAGGGAAAGGGGAAGTCAGACGTGTGGAAGACATTTAACTTAGTTGTGGAAACTACTGGAGATACAGATAAAGAATAGATAATTATGACATCATTGCTTCTCATCCATCCTCTATAGGAACAAGCGTTGTGTGAGTATTATGTGCTCCAAACATGGGCTATTAGATTACAATATTATAAATCTCTCTGACAATCTGGAACAGCGTAAACAACACTAAATAAAGAAGTGAACCAGAGAGTCTGTTCTAACACAAACAATATATATATACAGTGGGGAGAACAAGTATTTGATACACTGCCGATTTTGCAGGTTTTCCTACTTACAAAGCATGTAGAGGTCTGTAATTTTTATCATAGGTACACTTCAACTGTGAGAGACGGAATCTAAAACAAAAATCCAGAAAATCATATTGTATGATTTTTAAATAATTAATTTGCATTTTATTGCATGACATAAGTATTTGATCACCTACCAACCAGTAAGAATTCCGGCTCTCACAGACCTGTTAGTTTTTCTTTAAGAAGCCCTCCTGTTCTCCACTCATTACCTGTATTAACTGCACCTGTTTGAACTCGTTACCTGTATAAAAGACACCTGTCCACCCACTCAATCAAACAGACTCCAACCTCTCCACAATGGCCAAGACCAGAGAGCTGTGTAAGGACATCAGGGATAAAATTGTAGACCTGCACAAGGCTGGGATGGGCTACAGGACAATAGGCAAGCAGCTTGGTGAGAAGGCAACAACTGTTGGCGCAATTATTAGAAAATGGAAGAAGTTCAAGATGACGGTCAATCACCCTCGGTCTGGGGCTCCATGCAAGATCTCACCTCGTGGGGCATCAATGATCATAAGGAAGGTGAGGGATCAGCCCAGAACTACACGGCAGGACCTGGTCAATGACCTGAAGAGAGCTGGGACCACAGTCTCAAAGAAAACCATTAGTAACACACTACGCTGTCATGGATTGAAATCCTGCAGCGCACGCAAGGTCCCCCTGCTCAAGCCAGTGCATGTCCAGGCCCGTCTGAAGTTTGCCAATGACCATCTGGATGATCCAGAGGAGGAATGGGAGAAGGTCATGTGGTCTGATGAGACAAAAATAGAGCTTTTTGGTCTAAACTCCACTCGCCGTGTTTGGAGGAAGAAGAAGGTTGAGTACAACCCCAAGAACACCATCCCAACCGTGAAGCATGGAGGTGGAAACATCATTCTTTGGGGATGCTTTTCTGCAAAGGGGACAGGACGACTGCACCGTATTGAGGGGAGGATGGATGGGGCCATGTATCGCGAGATCTTGGCCAAAAACCTCCTTCCCTCAGTAAGAGCATTGAAGATGGGTCGTGGCTGGATCTTCCAGCATGACAACGACCCGAAACACACAGCCAGGGCAACTAAGGAGTGGCTCCGTAAGAAGCATCTCAAGGTCCTGGAGTGGCCTAGCCAGTCTCCAGACCTGAACCCAATAGAAAATCTTTGGAGGGAGCTGAACGTCCGTATTGCCCAGCGACAGCCCCGAAACCTGAAGGATCTGGAGATGGTATGTATGGAGGAGTGGGCCAAAATCCCTGCTGCAGTGTGTGCAAACCTGGTCAATAACTACAGGAAACGTATGATCTTTGTAATTGCAAACAAAGGTTTCTGTACCAAATATTAAGTTCTGCTTTTCTGATGTATCAAATACTTATGTCATGCAATAAAATGCAAATTAATTACTTAAAAATCATACAATGTGATTTTCTGGATTTTTGTTTTAGATTCCGTCTCTCACAGTTGAAGTGTACCTATGATAAAAATTACAGACCTCTACATGCTTTGTAAGTAGGAAAACCTTCAAAATCGGCAGTGTATCAAATACTTGTTCTCCCCACTGTATATATATATATATCTAACGCCTTTTATTACAGCAGACTAAGAACAGTTTGTAATGCATTCGTGAATTACGATTTATTTATTGTTTAGGCTAGTTATTCAAAGCTCCCTTTGATATTTAATTTTTTAAACTAAAAACGCTTCATTACATTTCAAAGCATGAATCTCTCGTATGCTGTGTGATGGCAAGTATTTCTGTGTTTTATTTTTTAATACATTTGCAAACATTTCTAGTAACTTTTGCTTTGTTATTTTGTTATTTATAGAGTAATGTGTTTAGATTGCTGAGGATTTTTATTTTATTTAATCAATTTTAGAATTAAGGCTGTGTAACGTAACAAAATGTGGAAAAAGTCAAGGGGTCTGAATACTTTCCGAATGCTCTGTATTCATCATGTACGATTTCATTATCACATGATTTTGAGTGTTGTACTGTGCCATCCCCAAGACCAGCGACAATCAGACCGGTGTCTTCTGGGAAAACAAATGACTGCTCAACCAAAGAAAGCTTTGTTGACCAAACAATCGATCAGTCTACTAAATATGGTCAGCTAGCTTTTTCCCCCAGCCAAAACAGCAGCCCCGCTTTTTTTTGTAAATACCATTAACTGACATAATCGTTGAACCGTCATAACTATTGCAGATTGCACCTTTAAAAGGCACCAAGTAAAGAATCAGAGAAATCAACAAGGTGACGGCATGTAGTGCTCATACAACGATTGTTACGTACCCCTGTTTCTGTGTTGTTGTGGGGGGTTTATATGTGTTTGTATGTCTGTATTTCAGGATGGCTTCCTGGATTCCAAAGCAGCTGATTGGTCGGTCCATCACTAATTGGCGCTCTGACACCACCCTCTCGTTAGGGGATACAGCTATCTGCAATTACCGACTCATTTTGCAGCTTGAAAAGCCAGTGTTCCTTTGTTAGGACGGAGAGCTTCGTTGTATGTACTGAGTTGGTTGTTGGTCTGGTACATTTGTTCAAAGTGTTTTTGTAGCGAGGTATAGTAGTAGGTGCCAGACGCACCAGTTTCCCGTGTGTATCAAGAACGGTCCACCACCATAAAGGGACATCCAGCCAACTTGACCACAACTGTGGGAAGAATTGGAGTCAACATGGGCCAGCATCCCTGTGGAACGCTTTCAACACCTTTTGGGGTTGGTGGTGGGGGTGGGTGCAACTCAATATTAGGAAGGTGTTCTTAATGTTTAGTACACTACTCAGTCTATATAGAAGGACCAGCATCATCACAACCCTCTCTTTGTTCCCTTCTCTTTACGCCATGGTGTTTTGCTTAGTTGCTGGTCACACAGTTCCAATGATGTAGAAAGATATTACCGTACACACTTGATAAAGGCTCTGCCCCCCCGGGGGGGGGGGGGGGGATCAGAAATATATATTGTTCTGCTGTTAGACGGGATATTGGCCGGGGCGCAGTACAGATCTTCTACTCCGAGTGCATCCTAAAATGGAACCCTATTCCCTTATATAGTGCACTACAAAGGGGATAGGGGTGCGATTCGGGATGCAGCACACACAGAGGATTGTGGGTCGGAGCCTAGATGAGTACACACAGAGCCAATCACATTAATAATCTATGGCAGACTCCTCCCCAGCACGCCATCACCACGGAGACTGGAGGACTTATTATTGATTATTGGGTTTGGAGACCAAGGACCGGTGGAGTGGCTGGGACTATAGGTCTCTATCTGTCTGTATGAAGGGATGTGGTACAACTCCGCTCTCGCAGTGTTATACGTTTTAAGTTTGCACTTTAATTCAAAAGTCACATTTCAAAGTTGATCTAAATTTTAACGTTAAAAAGGTTAAGGTTTTTGGATAGGGTTAAAACATGACTGTTTAGGTATTCACGCCGAATGGTTACGTTAAGGTTTGGTATAATGTACATCCTCTCATGATCTGTCAGGTTGGATGGGGAACGTCGCTGCACAGATATTTTCTACCACTGGGATTTAACACGAGACCTTCGGTACCAGAGTCATGGGGTTACGTCCGTCCACAACACCCTAAAAAAACCCAAGCCTACTTGATGGTAATAGTGTTCACGGTTCATACCCTACATTACTCATCTCATATGTATATACGGTACTCTATATCATCTACTGCATCTTGCCATCTTTATGTAATACATGTATCACTAGCCACTTTAAACTATGCCACTTTATGTTTACATACCCTACATTACTCATCTCATATGTATATACTGTACTCTATACCATCTACTGCATCTTGCCTATGCCGTTCTGTACCATCACTCATTCATATATCTTTATGTACATATTCTTTATCCCTTTACACGTGTGTGTATAAGGTAGTAGTTGTGGAATTGTTAGGTTAGATTACTCGTTGGTTATTACTGCATTGTCGGAACTAGAAGCACAAGCATTTCACTACACTCGCATTAACATCTGCTAACCATGTGTATGTGACCAACACAATTTAATTTGATTTTGGATTTGATTTGCCCCTAGTGGCAGGTTTGAAGCCATTTCCCGATGTCCTCAGGGGCCATGGACAAATGTCCAATTTCATGTGTATATGTGACCAATACAATTTGATGTCAATCTTGAGCAATCTGGCTGTGCGTGGTCTCTTCAGAAATATATTCTCCTTTAGGACAAACTTTTTACGTGTCCAAGACGATTATGATCTTGTTAATAACTAGAAACATACCTGTGTGTGTGTGTGTGGTAATGGCTGTGCTGTGCCAGTGTGATGCATGGGAGAGGTACCGTGTAACGTGTCATTGACATGTTAGTCAAATTAGTAGACGCTTTTATCCAGAGACGCATTTAACCTTAAGAGACGACAACAAATCACAATCGTATCAAGCATCATTTCCCCCTTAACAGAGTATTTACCAGAGAAGTCAGTGGTAAGTGGGAGGGTTGGGATGGCAAGTTTTTTTTGGGGGGGGGGGGGCATAGCCTGAAAGTCAGTAGGGGCAGTTCTATTACACAGGTAAGCTAACCTTATGTCCATATTACACAGGTAAGCTAACCTTATGTCCATATTACACAGGTAAGCTAACCTTATGTCCATATTACACAGGTAAGCTAACCTTATGTCCATATTACACAGGTAAGCTAACCTTATGTCCATATTACACAGGTAAGCTAGTCTTATGTCCATATTACACAGGTAAGCTAACCTTATGTCCATATTACACAGGTAAGCTAACCTTATGTCCATATTACACAGGTAAGCTAACCTTATGTCCATATTACACAGGTAAGCTAACCTTATGTCCATATTACACAGGTAAGCTAACCTTATGTCCATATTACACAGGTAAGCTAACCTTATGTCCATATTACACAGGTAAGCTAACCTTATGTCCATATTACACAGGTAAGCTAACCTTATGTCCATATTACACAGGTAAGCTAGTCTTATGTCCATATTACACAGGTAAGCTAACCTTATGTCCATATTACACAGGTAAGCTAACCTTATGTCCATATTACACAGGTAAGCTAACCTTATGTCCATATTACACAGGTAAGCTAACCTTATGTCCATATTACACAGGTAAGCTAGTCTTATGTCCATATTACACAGGTAAGCTAACCTTATGTCCATATTACACAGGTAAGCTAGTCTTATGTCCATATTACACAGGTAAGCTAGTCTTATGTCCATATTACACAGGTAAGCTAGTCTTATGTCCATATTACACAGGTAAGCTAACCTTATGTCCATATTACACAGGTAAGCTAACCTTATGTCCATATTACACAGGTAAGCTAGTCTTATGTCAATATTACACAGGTAAGCTAACCTTATGTCCATATTACACAGGTAAGCTAACCTTATGTCCATATTACACAGGTAAGCTAACCTTATGTCCATATTACACAGGTAAGCTAACCTTATGTCCATATTACACAGGTAAGCTAACCTTATGTCCATATTACACAGGTAAGCTAACCTTATGTCCATATTACACAGGTAAGCTAACCTTATGTCCATATTACACAGGTAAGCTAACCTTATGTCCATATTACACAGGTAAGCTAGTCTTATGTCCATATTACACAGGTAAGCTAACCTTATGTCCATATTACACAGGTAAGCTAGTCTTATGTCCATATTACACAGGTAAGCTAACCTTATGTCCATATTACACAGGTAAGCTAACCTTATGTCCATGTTACACAGGTAAGCTAGTCTTATGTCCATATTACACAGGTAAGCTAGTCTTATGTCCATATTACACAGGTAAGCTAGTCTTATGTCCATATTACACAGGTAAGCTAGTCTTATGTCCATATTACACAGGTAAGCTAGTCTTATGTCCATATTACACAGGTAAGCTAACCTTATGTCCATATTACACAGGTAAGCTAGTCTTATGTCCATATTACACAGGTAAGCTAGTCTTATGTCCATATTACACAGGTAAGCTAGTCTTATGTCCATATTACACAGGTAAGCTAACCTTATGTCCATATTACACAGGTAAGCTAGTCTTATGTCCATATTACACAGGTAAGCTAGTCTTATGTCCATATTACACAGGTAAGCTAGTCTTATGTCCATATTACACAGGTAAGCTAACCTTATGTCCATATTACACAGGTAAGCTAGTCTTATGTCCATATTACACAGGTAAGCTAACCTTATGTCCATATTACACAGGTAAGCTAACCTTATGTCCATATTACACAGGTAAGCTAACCTTATGTCAATATTACACAGGTAAGCCAACAGTTACAGAAATCAGGAAGGTAGACAGTCTCTACTGTGGCCACCACATCACATAACTGTTAGGCACCTACTGACCAACATAGGATTTTATTATGATGTATTGCTAAAATACGAGGTTTAAGGAAATACAGGCATGCACCACATTATTACAAGACAAAACAGCTCAATCGAGCCTGATGGTCTTGTAAGGGTAAAAGCATGAAAAGGTAGCACAATGGGACAATGTCTTTCTGTGGTGTGTGAAGAATCCAATACATTAACTTGTCTGTGGTATAAATCACATTACTGTGGAAGCACCTCCTCTATGAGAATGAATCAGGCTGTTTGGGAAGGTTTGAATCGTAAACAACCTGCCTACACAGTGAAGTACAATACCAACATAGCTATTGTAGTAGGTCAACGCTGGGTGCTAGAAAACCTTGGTAGAGCATGGGTGGAATAGATATTGTGGTGCTCATGTGAATTTCCTTTATTTATCGGCTTCAAACCAAATGCATATTCTCACTAAACAGAGATAAAAAATGATATATATATATTTTTTAATACTTTTACTAAGCAGTCCTTCTCCACATTATTTTACCATGGAGTTAGCACAACAACACAGCCATTCCACTTCCATAGAGACATCAGTATTCACATACCATCCCCTTCACCCTCTTCTTCCCGACTCTGTTTTTTCTCCGGTTTGATTGACAGCTCAGAGGATCAAAGTGGTGGCAATGTTTGCATTCCAATATGCCCTGTATTCTCTCTCTATCCCCCCTTCCCCTCTCTCTCTCTCTATTCCCCATCCCCTCTCTCTCCCCTCCCTCTCTACCCCCCCTCTCTCTCCATCCCCCTCTCTCTATCCCCCCACCCCTCTCTATTCCCCCACCCCTCTCGCTCTCCCCCTCCTCTCTCTACTCCCCCCCCTCCTCCCTCGTTCTCTCTCGCCCTCTTCCCCCCCTTCCCCCGCTCTCTCTCTCCTCCTCCTCCTCCCCCGCTCTCTCTCCCCTCCTCCCTATCCCCCCTCCCCTCCTCTCTCTCTCACCTTCCTCTCTCTCCAGACAGCCAGGAGGAATGTAAGCATCCTTGAGACCAGGAGGCTCCCTGCCTGCCTCTCCCTTTGTGGGTGTTTCTAACCAAGGCACTGTTGACTCACCAAGTCAGGAGCAGCCCGACAAATCAAGCATTCATTCATTCCATTCAGTAGGTCTGCTCTCTCTCTCTCTGCAGGGTGACAGCCTGGGCTCTGCTCTGAATGGGGAACTCTGCATTCCATTCAGTAGGTCTGCTCTCTCTCTCTCTGCAGAGTGACAGCCTGGGCTCTGCTCTGAATGGGGAACTCTGCATTCCATTCAGTAGGTCTGCTCTCTCTCTCTGCAGAGTGACAGCCTGGGCTCTGCTCTGAATGGGGAACTCTGCATTCCATTCAGTAGGTCTGCTCTCTCTCTCTCTGCAGAGTGACAGCCTGGGCTCTGCTCTGAATGAGGAACTCTGCATTCCATTCAGTAGGTCTGCTCTCTCTCTCTCTGCAGAGTGACAGCCTGGGCTCTGCTCTGAATGAGGAACTCTGCATTCCATTCAGTAGGTCTGCTCTCTCTCTCTCTGCAGAGTGACAGCCTGGGCTCTGCTCTGAATGGGGAACTCTGCATTGACTGCATCATGTTTTCCCTCTCTGTGAACACAGATGCAACGGGGCTCAACTGTTCTTTATGTGGAATGGTGTGGAGGCAGGTGAGAGTAGTGAACTAACTAACGCATACAGGTGAGAGTGGTGAACTAACTAACGCAGGCAGGTGAGAGTGGTGAACTAACTAACGCAGGCAGGTGAGAGTGGTGAACTAACTAACGCAGGCAGGTGAGACAGGTGAACTAACTAACGCAAGCAGGTGAGAGTGGTGAACTAACTAACGCAGGCAGGTGAGACAGGTGAACTAACTAACGCAGGCAGGTGAGAGTGGTGAACTAACTAACGCAGGCAGGTGAGAGTGGTGAACTAACTAACGCAGGCAGGTGAGAGTGGTGAACTAACTAACGCAGGCAGGTGAGAGGGACTTCAACTTTCAACAATATGAATAAATGAGACCCCAGGCAATGAGAGGTAGAAGGGGAGACCCGCAGAGCCACACCATAGGGAGAGCTAGCTACCTGGTAGATTATTAATGTGGCCTTCCCTGCTCTTCACTCCAACACAATCAGCGTGAGTGAGTGAGTGAGTGTCAGTGTGAGTGAGTGAGGGTCAGTGTGAGTGAGTGAGGGTCAGTGTGAGTGAGTGAGTGTCAGTGTGAGTGTGAGTGAGTGAGTGAGTGTCAGTGTGAGTGAGTGAGTGTCAGTGTGAGTGAGTGTCAGTGTGAGTGAGTGAGTGTCAGTGTGAGTGAGTGAGTGTCAGTGTGAGTGAGTGAGTGAGTGTCAGTGTGAGTGAGTGAGTGAGTGTCAGTGAGAGTGAGTGAGTGTCAGTGTGAGTGTCAGTGAGTGAGTGTCAGTGTGAGTGTCAGTGTGAGTGTCAGTGAGTGAGTGTCAGTGAGTGAGTGTCAGTGAGTGAGTGTCAGTGTCAGTGAGTGAGTGTCAGTGTGAGTGAGTGATTGTCAGTGTGAGTGAGTGAGTGTCAGTGTGAGTGAGTGAGTGATTGTGTATTTTAGTTTCATAACGGTGTGATTTCATCCACAATAGTGTGAAAATGGTATAAGTCACTTATTCATTCCTATCGAGGCTAAAACTCTTGAAAGCTCTGACTTCACAACGTCACCAAGTACTCTACTCTGATATATAACCACTCATATTCTCAGAACAACATATACTGTAGAGAGAAAGCAGCCACTCGCAGGCGAGAGAGAGAGAGAGAGAGAGACAGAGAGACAGAGATAGGACGGATATGGAGACAGAGATAGAAGGACGGATATGGAGACAGAGATAGAAGGACGGATATGGAGACAGAGATAGAAGGACGGATATGGAGACAGAGATAGAAGGACGGATATGGAGACAGAGATAGAAGGACGGCTATGGAGACAGAGATAGAAGGACGGCTATGGAGACAGAGAGACTCACGTGTGCCCGAGCACAGAGAGAGAAAGAGGGCACGGTGACGTATCCACTCACAGGTGTGTCTGGCCAGAGAGTAGTTGGATCCTCCAGTAGTCAGTCCGAAACCTTCTGGAGCCTGTCCACTGGTCCGGGCACGAGACGGCAGCTTAGGGGGTTCCAGCTCCGCCCCGAACTCCGCCCCGATGACTCCCAGCAGGACGATGGCGGTGGCCTGTTTACGACGCTCCTCGTACGAGTTACAGATCTTCTTGGTGTTGGGAGGCAGGTTGGACAGACAGCCTGGAGAAGAAGATCACAGTGAGAGGTAGTCTAAAGCATCAGGTGACAATACTAACAACTGGTAATGATAAACAGCCATATCTACTGGGTGAAATACCACAGTGTGACATCACAGCAGCAAGATGTGTGACCTGTTGCCACAAGAAAAGGGCAACCAGTGAAGAACAAACACCATTGTAAATAGAACCCATATTTATTTTCTCTTTTGTACTTTAACTATTATTGTTACAACACTGTATATAGACATAATATGACATCTGAAATGTCTCTATTCATTTGGATTGTTTTGTGAGTGTAATGATTAGTGTTAATTTTTTATGATCTATTTCACTTTCTTTGGCAATGTTAACATCAATCAATCAGATGTATTTATAAAGCCCTTCTTACATCAGCTGATATCTCAAAGTGCTGTACAGAAACCCAGCCTAAAACCCCAAAACAGCAAGCAATGCAGGTGTAGAAGCACGGTGGCTAGGGAAAAACTCCCTAGAAAGGCCAAAACCTAGGAAGAAACCTAGAGAGGAACCAGGCTATGAGGGGTGGCCAGTCCTCTTCTGGCTGTGCCGGGTGGAGATTATAACAGAACCAAGATGTTCAAATGTTCATAGATGACCAGCAGGGTCACATAATAATGTGTTTCCTATGCCAATAAAGCCCTTAAATTGATTGGGAGGAAGGCAGGGAGAGAGGGGAGGGATAGAGAGACAGAGGGAGAGATCAAGTGTTAGCATTGTCTCTATGGTGTTAAGCCTAACTTCAGAGGAGAAAGAGAGGGTAGGGTTAGAGCAATCCCAATGCTACCATAACCATTCAGTAGCAGCTGCATAGTACCAGAATACACATGACTATTTGGTCTGATGAAACCAAGACTGAACTCTTTGGCCTGAATGCCAAGCGTAACGTCTAGAGGAAACCTGGCACCATCCCTATGGTGAAGCATGATGGTGAAGCATGGTGGTGGCATCATGTTGTGGGGATGTTTTTCAGCAGCAGGGACTTGGAGACTAGTCAGGATCGAGGGAAAGATGAACGGAGCAAAGTACAGAGAGATCCTTGATGAAAACCTGCTTCAGAGAACTCAGGACCTCAGACTGGGGAGAAGGTTCACCTTTCAACAGGACAACGACCCTAAGCACACAGCCAAGACAACGCAGAAGTGGCTTTGGGACAAGACTCTGAATCTCCTTGAGTGTCCCAGCCAAAGCCCGGACTTGAACCCGATCAAACATATCTGGAGAGACTTTAAAAAACTGTGCAGCGATGCTCCCATCCAACCTGACAGAGCTTGAGAGGATCTGCAGAAAAGAATGTGAGAAACTTCCCAAATACAGGTGTGCCATGCTTGTATTGTCATACCCAAGAAGACTCGAGGCTGTAATCGCTGCCAAAGGTGCTTCAACAAAGTACTGAGTAAAAGGTCTGAATACTTATGTAAATTAAATATTTCAGTTATTCATTTATTTTATACATTTGCAAACATTTCTAAAAAACTCTTTTTACTTTGTCATTATGGGGTATTGTGTGTAGATTAACGAGGGGAAAAGGCTGTAACGTAACAAAATGTGGAAAAGGTCAAAGGGTCTGAATACTTTCCGAAGGCACTGTATATACTGTATTCTAATCATGGCTCATCCTATATAACTATTGTCCAAACACACCATTATATAGAGTATCTGTGTTTACACACAGTACAAGTCAAACGGTTGGACATACCTACTCATTCAAGAGTTAATATTTTTTTTTACTAAGAATCTAAAATAGATTTTGATTTGTTTAACACTTTTTTGGTTACTAAATGACTCCATATGTGTTATTTCATAGTAATATATATATATATATATATATATAGTAACCCCCCAAAACTTATATATAAATATATATATATATATATATCCCCTTTTGTCCTCAGAACAGCTTCAATTCGTCGGGGCATGGTCTCCACAAAGTGCTGAGAGCGGCCCACGGGGATGCTTGCAGTTCTTGACACAGACTGGCACCTATACCCCGTTCAAAGGCACTTCAATCTTTTGTCTTGCCCATTCACCTGAATGGAGGGTAGCTAGCTGTTACAAACACACAGCTGAATGGAGGGTAGTTAGCTGCTAGTAACACACAGCTGAATGGAGGGTAGTTAGCTGCTAGTAACACCCAGCTGAATGGAGGGTAGCTAGCTGTTACAAACACAGCTGAATGGAGGGTAGTTAGCTGCTAGTAACACACAGCTGAATGGAGGGTAGTTAGCTGCTAGTAACACACAGCTGAATGGAGGGTAGTTAGCTGCTAGTAACACACAGCTGAATGGAGGGTAGTTAGCTGCTAGTAACACACAGCTGCATGGAGGGTAGTTAGCTGCTAGTAACACACAGCTGAATGAAGGGTAGTTAGCTGCTAGTAACACAGCTGAATGGAGGGTAGTTAGCTGCTAGTAACACAGCTGAATGGAGGGTAGTTAGCTGTTACAAACACAGCTGAATAGAGGGTAGTTAGCTGCTAGTAACACAGCTGAATGGAGGGTAGTTAGCTGCTAGTAACACACAGCTGAATGGAGGGTAGTTAGCTGCTAGTAACACAGCTGAATGGAGGGTAGTTAGCTGTTACAAACACAGCTGAATGGAGGGTAGTTAGCTGCTAGTAACACACAGCTGAATGGAGGGTAGTTAGCTGCTAGTAACACACAGCTGAATGGAGGGTAGTTAGCTGCTAGTAACACACAGCTGAATGGAGGGTAGTTAGCTGCTAGTAACACAGCTGAATGGAGGGTAGTTAGCTGCTAGTAACACAGCTGAATGGAGGGTAGTTAGCTGCTAGTAACACACAGCTGAATGGAGGGTAGTTAGCTGCTAGTAACACACAGCTGAATGGAGGGTAGTTAGCTGCTAGTAACACACAGCTGAATGGAGGGTAGTTAGCTGCTAGTAACACAGCTGAATGGAGGGTAGTTAGCTGCTAGTAACACACAGCTGAATGGAGGGTAGTTAGCTGCTAGTAACACACAGCTGAATTGAGGGTAGCTAGAACTGAATAGGGCTGTCACACATCCATTGTCCTGACCAGGACCCATTTGTTCCTCCGCCCCGCCCCTCTGCCCCCCCCCCCACGGCCAGGTCAGAGTCACGTTCAAAGAACGGGGTCTACGGGTCGACGTCTGTGTGTGTGTGTCTAGAGGACACTGATCACATGCAGCCTGCCTGCAGGGCCTCCACTAATGACCTGGGTTCTCTACTAAATACGAGGGGTGAAGACGGGCCTTGTTTCGGAAGTGAGGGGAGCGCTGGGCTATTGTCCTTTTGGGGCTTGTAACCCAGGAGCCCCCCCCCTCCTGCTTTACTCATACAACCCCGCCCCAACATCAGACCTGCTGTTTGTTCATCCGCACCTGCCAGCAATTGCTAATAACCCATCCGCAACCGCCCGACAATATGTGATAAAGTGTAAATCTGAGGCCCACGCTCGACCCTAACCCGCTAATATAGTACTATTAGTAGTCAGAGAATATAGTACAGTCAGACAATATAGTACAGTCAGAGAATATAGTACAGTCAGAGAATATAGTACAGTCAGAGAATATAGTACAGTCAGAGAATATAGTACAGTCAGAGAATATAGTACAGTCAGAGAAGGCCGGAGGAACTTTTTTTAAAGACAGGCCTATGAACATTTGGGACATTCAGTAGGCTATTAGTTAGTCAACTTGTCTATAATACAATACAATACAGCTTGTCTTCTGTCATTACTTGTTTCCCTAGATGCAAAACATTTTGCTCACTCGAATGTCATAAATCGATAGAATGAATTCTTCTATACGGTTGACGTCGGTAAAATATTATCTTTCATTCGCACAGCAAATACATTTAGGGACCGGGGAGAAAATGCAATAGGTAGATCTATAGTTAACATTATTATGAGGCTATGTGAGGGGTTATAGTTAACATTATATGAGGCTATGTGAGGGGTTATAGTTAACATTATATGAGGCTATGTAAGGGGTTATAGTTAACATTATATGAGGCTATGTGAGGGGTTATAGTTAACATTATATGAGGCTATGTGAGGGGTTATAGTTAACATAATATGAGGCTATGTGAGGGGTTATAGTTAACATTATATGAGGCTATGTGAGGGGTTATAGTTAACATAATATGAGGCTATGTGAGGGGTTATAGTTAACATTATATGAGGCTATGTGAGGGGTTATAGTTAACATTATATGAGGCTATGTGAGGGGTTATAGACCATCAGTCAGTGTCCAGATCTCAGACTACTGTTCCATTTAAACCCATCTGAACAGTAGCCTTCAGTTCCCTGGATGTGTCATTTTAAAGTCCCCGTCTTGTGACTGTCAAACGTGTATAGCGCCTCACAATCATCACACATAAAATAGTCCATACAATATTTTATGACCCTAACCCCACACCGCTCTGCAGATATAACCGCGGGGACTACGGGTTATGACATCACTAGTGGGTGTGTGTGTGTGCACATGGGTTGCATACTGTATGTGTGTTGGAACAAAGGGCCAGGCCTGACTGTGTTTTAAGCTGCAGGGCTGACCGTTTGGTCACCTGACCTCTCCAGACCGGTCAGCTAACCCCCCCCCCCACCAATCTAATCTTTCAGAGGGGGAAGGGAGGGGACAGAGAGAGAGGAAGGAGAGTGGGGGGGAGGAAGGAGGGAGGGTTGTGGAGGAGAGGGAATGGAGGAAGGCCGGGGGGGTTGTGGAGGAGAGAGAGAGAGACAGAAGGAAAGAGAAGGAGAGAGAGATGGTGAGAGAAGGAGAGAGAGAAGGAGAGAGAGATGGAGAGAGAGAAGGAGAGAGAGAAGGAGAGAGAGAAGGAGAGAGAGAAGGAGAGAGAGAAGGAGAGAGGAGAGAGATGGTGAGAGAAGGAGAGAAAGAAGGAGAGAGAAGGAGACATAGAAGGAGAGAGAAGGAGAGAGAAGGAGAGAGAAGGAGAGAGAAGGAGAGAGAGAAGGAGAGAGAAAGAGAGAGAAGGAGAGAGATGGTGAGAGAAGGAGAGAGAGAAGGAGAAAGAGAAGGAGAGAGATGGTGAGCTGGCGTGACATTCTGAGATCAGGATGAATGGGTAGCGGCTCCCGGTGGCTGAGATTGCTTTATAGCATTTCATTTGGTTTGTTCCACTGCTTGGGTGAGCACAGGCCCGGTTATGGATTTCTATTCTAATGCGCTGGAGCAGGCGCTGAGAGAGGCCAATGAGGCAGCTGCTGGAGCAGGGGGGACCCACGCGCAGGGGGCCTGATCAATAGGACAGGGCTGGGGAGAGGGGAGGGACGGGGCTGAGGAGGAGGGGAGGCAGGGCTGAGCTAGGGTACAGCGCTGGGGTAAGGGAGGGCTGGGGAATGGGATATGGGGCTGGGGTATAGGGCTGGGGAAGGGTGGAGGGTTGGTATAGGGCTGGGGAGAGGGAGAGGGAGGGGGGAGGCAGGGCTGAGCTAGGGTACAGCGCAGGGGGTAAGGGAGGGCTGGGGAATGGGATATGGGGCTGGGGAAGGGTGGAGGGTTGGTATAGGGCTGGGGCCGAGTCTGGGGATAGGGAAGGGAGAGTGGCGGGCGGCAGGCTCTTGCCAAAACGTAGGTATCATGTATGCTTGCTTACAGCTAGGCTAAATGTACAGGCTACTAATGGCAACCAGTGACAGCTCTCAGAGAGTCAACTCTCCACCTATTGACAACAGATACTCAGAGCAGTAAAGTGACTATCATATCAGCTGAGACATATTAAAGGGATAGAGCAACATTTTGGAAATTAAATACTTAACCAGAGTCAGATGAACTCCTGGATACCATTATGTCTCTGCGTTCAGTTTGAAGGAAGTCTAAGGTAGTTTCAGGAACCATCGCTAGGAACAATTAGCGTATTAGCCCAAACGATAACCGAAGAGAGTTGCTTGATTTTCTTCAAACAGAATTTACAGAGGAAAAACACACAGCTGCGACACGGTTGGTTTCATTGTGACATCATAAAGGTGCATTCCAGTTTCAAGTTTTATTAGTCATATGCACGGCATACATCGTCCAATGACATGCTTACTTGCAGGTTCCTTCTCGACAATGCAACAACAATACGAAATGATACAATTTAGGAAAATGAACATTAAGTAAAACGGGAGTAAAATAGTATAAATATTTTAGCATAAATAGTATACAGGAAGGCACAAGTGTATAAATCGAGCAGTATAATAAGAGCCTGGTGGCAGCGGTAGTGATGTGCGCTAAGGTGCAGAGAATCAGAGCAGATGGTCAGTCCACTTCAAGTGTTCAGCAGTCTGATGGCTTGTAAATAAAAACGGTCTCTGAGCCTGTTGGTATCAGACCTCATGCTCGTGATACCGTCTGCCCGACGGTAAGGGAGTGAACAGCTCGTTGGCGGGGGTTTGTGGAGTCCTTGACGATGCTTTGTGCCTTCGTCAGGTACTGATTTGAGTAGATGTCACGGATGGTTGGAAGCCCGATCCCAGTGATGTACTGGGCCATCTTCAACACCTGCTGGAGGACCTTGCAGTCGTTGACGAAGAAAATTCCGAACCAGGCCGTGATGCAACTGGTTAGGACACTCTCGAAGGTGCGGTGGTAGTATTTGGAGAGGACCTGGGGCGGCATGCCACATTTCTTCAGCCACCTTAGGAAGTAGAGACGCTGTTGATGTGGATCTGGGCATGCTCCCTCTGCTTTCTGAAGTCAACAATCAACTCTTTTGTTTTGCTGATGTTGAAGGAGAGGTTGTTGTCCTGGCACCACAACGCCAGTTAACTTACCTCCTCCCTATAGGCTGACATGTCGTTGTTGGATATCAGGCCTACAACCGTGGTGTCATCAGCAAACTTGATGAGTTGGTGTCGTGCAAAGCCACACAGTCGTGGGTGAACAGGGAGTACAGCAGAGGGCTAAGGACACACCCCTGGGGGGCACCTGAATTAAGAATTAGTGTGGAAGAGGTGTTGTAGCCAATCGTCACAGCCTGTAGTCTGCCCGTCAGGAAGTCCAAGATCAAGTTGCAGAGGGTGGTGTCCAGACCCACTGCTCTGAGCTTGGTGTCGAACATGGAGGAAACAATCGTGTTGAATGCTGAACTGTAGTCAATGAAAAGCATTCTCACATAGGTGTACCTCTTGTCCAGATGTGTTACGGCCGTGTGAATAGCGATGAAAATGGCATCTTCCGTGGATTTGTTGGAGCGGTAGGCTAATTTGAGTTGGTCCAGTGTGCCTGGCATGTGGGCCATGACCAGTCTCCTCGAAGCACTTCATGATGACCGAGGTGAGCGAGACTGGGCGATAGTCATTTGGGGATGTCACCTTGTTTTTCTTGGGCACTGGGAAAATGGTGGTCTCCTCAAAAGCAGGTGGGGACTACAGCCTGGGGACAGGTTGAAGATGTCAGAGAAGACGCCCGCCAATCTGGTAAGCACACACTGAGGACATGGACAGGGATGCCATTTGGGACGGCGGCTTTGTGAGTACTCACTTCTTTTGAGAGTTTTTCCTCTCGTCAGCCTCGGAGAGAGAAAGCATCTGGTCATCCAGAGCAGCGAGAGTCCTCCTGGATGGCTCGGTGTTGTCTGCCTCGAAGCGAGCATACAATGTGTTGAACTCGTCTGGGAGGGATGCTTTGGTGGGCACCACACAGCTGGATTTGCCTTTGTAGTTTGTCATAGTCTGTAGTCCTTGCCACATGCGATTCAAGTCTGATTGTTGAACATCAATTAAAGTTTGAGTCTGTATTGTCTTTTTGCTTGCCTTGTACACGTTGTGTGTCACTCACGTTGTGAGTCATCGGGGTTCGTTCTGCTGACGTTGAATGCTACAGTACGGGCTCTCAGCATGGTACGGCTATCTCCTTTTGTCCAGGGTTTTTGGTTGGGGTATGCCCGGATTGTTATTGTGGGTGCAACATCAACAACACATTTCCTAACGAAGCCTGTGACTGACGATGTATATTCCTCAATGTTGATGGATGAGTCCTAGCTGAATGATTCTTCGAACATATTCCAATCAGTACTCTCAAAACAGTCATGCAGCATTGAGTCTGCCTCCTCTGTCCAGCACCTCACTATTCCCTGTGTTGGTAGCTGCCGAATGAGTTGCTGCTTGTAGTCGTGTGACTGTGCAACACAAAAAACAACAAGTCAATCCATACTGATGACTGGCTGACTGACATGCCCTTGGGGAGGTACAGGGATGGAGATAGTGCACTAGTTTTGACCAGGGCCCACAGTGCACTAGTTTTGACCAGGGCCCACAGTGCACTAGTTTTGACCAGGGCCCACAGTGCACTAGTTTTGACCAGGGCCCACAGTGCACTAGTTTTGACCAGGGCCCACAGTGCACTAGTTTTGACCAGGGCCCACAGTGCACTATCTTTGACCAGGGCCCACAGTGCACTATCTTTGACCAGGGCCCATAGTGCACTATCTTTGACCAGGGCCCATAGTGCACTATCTTTGACCAGGGCCCATAGTGCACTATCTTTGACCAGGGCCCATAGTGCACTATCTTTGACCAGGGCCCATAGTGCACTATCTTTGACCAGGGCCCATAGTGCACTATCTTTGACCAGGGCCCATAGTGCACTATCTTTGACCAGGGCCCATAGTGCACTATCTTTGGCCAGGGCCCATAGTGCACTAGTTTTGGCCAGGGCCCATAGTGCACTAGTTTTGACCAGGGCCCATAGTGCACTAGTTTTGACCAGGGCCCATAGTGCACTAGTTTTGACCAGGGCCCATAGTGCACTAGTTTTGACCAGGGCCCATAGTGCACTAGTTTTGACCAGGGCCCATAGTGCACTAGTTTTGACCAGGGCCCATAGTGCACTAGTTTTGACCAGGGCCCATAGTGCACTAGTTTTGACCAGGGCCCATAGTGCACTAGTTTTGACCAGGGCCCATAGTGCACTAGTTTTGACCAGGGCCCATAGTGCACTAGTTTTGACCAGGGCCCATAGTGCACTAGTTTTGACCAGGGCCCATAGTGCACTAGTTTTGACCAGGGCCCATAGTGCACTAGTTTTGACCAGGGCCCATAGGGCACTATCTTTGACCAGGGCCCATAGTGCACTATCTTTGACCAGGGCCCATAGTGCACTATCTTTGACCAGGGCCCATAGTGCACTAGTTTTGACCAGGGCCCATAGTGCATTAGTTTTGACCAGGGCCCATAGTGCACTAGTTTTGACCAGGGCCCATAGTGCACTATCTTTGACCAGGGCCCATAGTGCACTATCTTTGACCAGGGCCCATAGTGCACTAGTTTTGACCAGGGCCCATAGTGCACTAGTTTTGACCATGGCCCATAGTGCACTAGTTTTGACCAGGGCCCATAGTGCACTAGTTTTGACCAGGGCCCATAGTGCACTAGTTTTGACCAGGGCCCATAGTGCACTAGTTTTGACCAGGGCCCATAGTGCACTAGTTTTGACCAGGGCCCATAGTGCACTATCTTTGACCAGGGCCCATAGTGCACTATCTTTGACCAGGGCCCATAGTGCACTATCTTTGACCATGGCCCATAGTGCACTAGTTTTGACCAGGGCCCATAGTGCACTAGTTTTGACCAGGGCCCATAGTGCACTATCTTTGACCAGGGCCCATAGTGCACTATCTTTGACCAGGGCCCATAGTGCACTATCTTTGACCATGGCCCATAGTGCACTAGTTTTGACCATGGCCCATAGTGCACTCGTTTTGACCAGGGCCCATAGTGCACTAGTTTTGACCAGGGCCCATAGTGCACTAGTTTTGACCAGGGCCCATAGTGCACTAGTTTTGACCAGGGCCCATAGTGCACTAGTTTTGACCAGGGCCCATAGTGCACTAGTTTTGACCAGGGCCCATAGTGCACTAGTTTTGACCAGGGCCCATAGAGCACTAGATTTGAACAGGGCCCATAGTGCACTAGTTTTGACCAAGGCCCATAGTGCACTAGTTTTGACCATGGCCCATAGTGCACTAGTTTTGACCAGGGCCCATAGTGCATTAGTTTTGACCAGGGCCCATAGTGCACTAGTTTTGACCAGGGCCCATAGTGCACTATCTTTGACCAGGGCCCATAGTGCACTATCTTTGACCAGGGCCCATAGTGCACTATCTTTGACCAGGGCCCATAGTGCACTATCTTTGACCATGGCCCATAGTGCACTAGTTTTGACCAGGGCCCATAGTGCACTAGTTTTGACCAGGGCCCATAGTGCACTAGTTTTGACCAGGGCCCATAGTGCACTCGTTTTGACCAGGGCCCATAGTGCACTATCTTTGACTATGGCCCATAGTGCACTATCTTTGACCAGGGCCCATAGTGCACTAGTTTTGACCAGGGCCCATAGTGCACTAGTTTTGATCAGGGCCCATAGTGCACTATCTTTGACCAGGGCCCATAGTGCACTATCTTTGACCAAGGCCCATAGTGCACTAGTTTTGACCATGGCCCATAGTGCACTAGTTTTGACCATGGCCCATAGTGCACTAGTTTTGACCATGGCCCATAGTGCACTCGTTTTGACCAGGGCCCATAGTGCACTATCTTTGACTATGGCCCATAGTGCACTATCTTTGACCAGGGCCCATAGTGCACTAGTTTTGACCAGGGCCCATAGTGCACTATCTTTGACCATGGCCCATAGTGCACTAGTTTTGACCAGGGCCCATAGTGCACTAGTTTTGACCAGGGCCCATAGTGCACTAGTTTTGACCAGGGCCCATAGTGCACTAGTTTTGACCAGGGCCCATAGTGCACTATATACGGAGCCACTTGGAACACATATTATCAATGCAAGACCAACTCAGGCTTGGGATGATATTTCTGAATGATCGTCTTGAGAGAATTTGCACTCAGGCAAATAGAACGAGCATAATGAAATGAATTAAAGGCACGGTTAAGTTCGAAGCATCTCAGTGCTAGAGGCGTCACTACAAAACACTGAGCTTCAATCAGTCCATACTACTTTATGGTATGGCACAATACATCCCCAGCTTACTTTATTACAGGTGTCTCACCACCACCACCGCTTATGGTGACCTTTAACCTATAGAGATCATGACTCCCCCCCCCCCCCCCAAGCCACTCCCCCCCGACCCCCACTTCCAGGCCAGAGAACAGGTTGATCTAAAGCTGACGTCCCTCCTACACACACACACACACAGGTACCGTGGCTAGAACAGAAATACACAGAGGCAGGTGAATTGATCTCCCTCCTACACACACAGGTACTGTGGCTAGAACAGAAATACAGAGACAGGTGAATTGACCTCCCTCCTAAACCCCTTGGCTAGAACACACACACACACACACACACACACACACACACACACACACACACACACACACACACACACCGTGGCTAGAGCAGAAACACAGAGGCAGGTGAATTGACCTCTAGGTGACCTCTAGCTATAGCACAGTCTGTCCGCCCACAGACCTGCACACACACTAAACCACCAACACTACACATTACAACCTCAGCAAAAATTGCATTTTGAAAGCCAAAAGTATTTTGTTTAAACCAAAACATTTTTTATTTTATAATTTCTTTTATCCCCTTTTTCTCCCCAACTTCGTGATCACGATCTTGTCTCGTTGCTGCAACTCCCCAATGGCTCGGGAGGCGAAGGTTGAGTCATGCGTCCTCCGAAACATGACCCACCAAACCGCGCTTCTTATCACCCGCACACTGAATCAGGAAGCCATCTGCACCAATGTGTCGGAGGAAACGTTGTTCAATCGACGACCGAGGTCAGCCTGCAGGAGCCCGAACCGCCACAAGGAGTCGCTAGAGTGCGATGAGCCAAGTAAAGCTCCCCCCGGCCAAACCCTCCCCTAACCCGGATGACGCCGGGCCAATTGTGCGCCGCCCTATGGGACTCCCAATCACGGGCTGTTGTGATACAGCCCAGGATCGAACCAGGGTCTGTAGTGACGCCTCTAGCACTGAGATGCAGTGCCTTAGACCGCTGCGCCACTCGGGAGGCCCGGACCAGAACTATTCTTGTTGATCATATTAATATCAAACCTCAACTCTCGGTGAGTATTGTTCAACTTAGCCTTGAAGCACGTGTGTCCAGTAGACAGTACTGAGACCCTGCACTATCCTACTAATTACACTGAGACCCTGCACTATCCTACTAATTACACTGAGACCCTGCACTATCCTACTAATTACACTGAGACCCTGCACTATCCTACTAATTACACTGAGACCCTGCACTATCCTACTAATTACACTGAGACCCTGCACTATCCTACTAATTACACTGAGACCCTGCACTACCCTACTAATTACACTGAGACCCTGCACTACCCTACTAATTACACTGAGACCCTGCACTATCCTACTAATTACACTGAGACCCTGCACTACCCTACTAATTACACTGAGACCCTGCACTACCCTACTAATTACACTGAGACCCTGCACTACCCTACTAATTACACCGAGACCCTGCACTACCCTACTAATTACACAGACCCTGCACTACCCTACTAATTACACTGAGACCCTGCACTACCCTACTAATTACACTGAGACCCTGCACTACCCTACTAATTACACTGAGACCCTGCACTACCCTACTAATTACACTGAGACCCTGCACTACCCTACTAATTACACTGAGACCCTGCACTATCCTACTAATTACACTGAGACCCTGCACTATCCTACTAATTACACCGAGACCCTGCACTACCCTACTAATTACACTGAGACCCTGCACTACCCTACTAATTACACTGAGACCCTGCACGATCCTAAACTCATACTGCAGTTTCCAGCTCATCTGTTCTCTTTGTTCTCTCTTTGTCTGTCAGACACACACTGAAGTTCAGAGATCACTCTGAGGCACTCATCTGAGTGCTCTCTTTAAGACAAGGTGGAGAGGCAGAGAGAGAGAGGCAGAGAGAGAGGCATAGAGAGAAAAGAAAACCATAGAACGCAGCAGAAATCCCTCCCTCTGCAGTTTCATTCATTCAGAGGATTGTTCTGCCTCTCTCGCTCTCTCTCTCTCTCTACCCTCTCACTCTCCCCTTCCTCTCCTCACTCTCTTTCCCTCCTCACTCTCTCTCGCTCCTCTCTGCAGAGTTGGTGTTTAATCATAGCCAACAACTGACACACACATCCATTCTCCTGATAAGACAGTTGATCACCCAATAACACCTCACAAATTAATAATCACAAAAAACTACTGTGAGAGAGCTAGAGAGAGGAAGGAAAGAGAGGAGAGAAGGTAAAGACTGATGAGGAGGAGGGAGAGAAAGAACACCATGCCCCCAACATCTCCTTCCTCCTTTCATAGCCTGAAGAGACATCCTTCCTCCTCTCATAGCCTGAAGAGACATCCTTCCTCCTGTCATAGCCTGAAGAGACATCCTTTCTCCTGTCATAGCCTGAAGAGACATCCTTTCTCCTGTCATAGCCTGAAGAGACATCCTTTCTCCTGTCATAGCCTGAAGAGACATCCTTCCTCCTGTCATAGCCTGAAGAGACATCCTTCCTCCTGTCATAGCCTGAAGAGACATCCTTCCTTCTGTCATAGCCTGAAGAGACATCCTTCCTTCTGTCATAGCCTGAAGAGACATCCTTCCTCCTTTCATAGCCTGAAGAGACATCCTTCCTCCTGTCATAGCCTGAGGACATCCTTCCTCCTGTCATAGCCTGAAGACAGACATGTGGCTTCAGTTCTCTCTTAAAAACAATAGACTATTTAAATCATCTGCCACACTGTTTCATATACGGCAACAAGAAGAATAACTAAATATAAGAAAATCGTAGTGATCAGGATTTTAATCAAAATAATTTATAGTCAACAGGTCAAGAGGATACATTAGAGTCTGTATATGTTTGTTTCATCTTGGCATTATAAAACGATACTAAAACTATCATAAGTAAGAATGACCTACGTTTCCCAAAGCCAGCATAAATAATAGAGAGCTATAACCCAGTTCTAGGCCGAGTGTGGGGCGGCTCTATGCCGCATGTGGGGCGGCTCTGGGCCGCATGTGGGGCGGCTCTGGGCCGTATGTGGGGCGGCTCTATGCCGCATGTGGGGCGGCTCTGGGCCGTATGTGGGGCGGCTCTATGCCGCATGTGGGGCGGCTCTATGCCGCATGTGGGGCGGCTCTGGGCCGCATGTGGGGCGGCTCTGGGCCGCATGTGGGGCGGCTCTGGGCCGCATGTGGGGCGGCTCTGGGCCGCATGTGGGGCGGCTCTGGGCTGCATGTGGGGCGGGGCTGGGTTGTATGTGAGGCAGCTCTAGGTTGTATGTGAGGCAGCTCTAGGTTGTATGTGAGGCAGCTCTAGGTTGTATGTGAGGCAGCTCTAGGCTGTATGTGAGGCAGCTCTAGGCTGTATGTTTCAATCAATATCTTGGATACGGAGACACTGAAGAGAAGTAAACACTATCATAGGTTAACAGTACAGGGACTGGGTGAATCAGTGAGGGACTCTCCCAGGTTAACAGTACAGGGACTGGGTGACTCAGTGAGGGACTCTCCCAGGTTAACAGTACAGGGACTCTCATTAAAAATGGACGTAACAACGTACAGTCGGGACGCATGACTAGCATCAACCAATACAATACAACAAATTGTTAAGTTATATGTATTTAAAAAAAACTGTTTCAGAGGCTCAAAGTTGTGAATTCCTCAATATAATACCAGTGTACCTATACAGACTAGAAGAGCCTAAGAAATATGTGTTTCCATCCTAAACCATGAAGTCAGGACCAGACTCAGTGGTCCAACACCAATATGAAGTCAGGACCAGACTCAGTGGTCCAACACCAATATGAAGTCAGGACTAGACTCCTCAGTGGTCCAACACCAATATGAAGTCAGGACTAGACTCCTCAGTGGTCCAACACCAATATGAAGTCAGGACTAGACTCCTCAGTGGTCCAATACCAATATAAAGTCAGGACTAGACTCCTCAGTGGTCCAATACCAATATAAAGTCAGGACTAGTATCAGTAGTCCAAAGCACACCGATACACCCACCCTGAAACACACACACTGTACAACCCCCCTCCATAACACACAGACACAGAATGTACCCTACCGCGTCCCGTCCTCTAGACCTACCGCGTCCCGTCCTCTAGACCTACCGCGTCCCGTCCTCTAGAACTACCGCGGCTCGTCCTCTAGACCTACCGCGGCCCGTCCTCTAGACCTACCGCGGCCCGTCCTCTAGACCTACCGCGGCCCGTCCTCTAGACCTACCGCGGCCCGTCCTCTAGACCTACCGCGGCCCGTCCTCTAGACCTACCGCGGCCCGTCCTCTAGACCTACCGCGGCCCGTCCTCTAGACCTACCGCGTCCCGTCCTCTAGACCTACCGCGGCCTGTCTAGACCTGTCCTCTAGACCGGGTGTGTTAAATCCCTGTACAGCAGGGGGAAAGCAAATCCCAATGTAGACACTACGGCTCTGCTCCAATCAAGGTGAAACCAAATAAACCTGTCCCCCGCACCGCCGTATCCCCCGCACCGCCGTATCCGCCGTACCCGCCGCACCGCCGTATCCCCCGTACCCGCCGTATCCCCCGCACCGCCGTATCCCCCGTACCCCCCGCACCGCTGTAACCCCGTACCGCCGTACCCCCCGTATCCCCCGCACCGCCATATCCCCCGTACCCCCCGTACCGCCGTATCCCCGGTACCCGCCGTATCCCCCGCACCGCCGTATCCCCCGTACCCCCCGCACCGCCGTATCCCCCGTACCGCCGTACCCCCCGTACCGCCGTACCCCCGTACCCTCCGTACCCCCGTACCCCCGTATCCCCCGTACCCCCCGTACCCCCCGTATCCCCCGCACCACCGTATCCGCCGTATCCCCCATATCCCCCGCACCGCCGTACCCCCCGAACCTGCGTCTGCCTTTCTGTCTATCTGGGCAGCCAAAGCCTATTTGTTCCCTGTAAACTGGTTAGGGAGTGGCAGAGAGCCAATCCTAAAGTCACATAAAATATGTTTAGTGTAACTACTATCATTATAATGAAACTATAATTACAATATGTTTAGTGTAACTACTATCATTATAATGAAACTATAATTACAATATGTTTAGTGTAACTACTATCATTATAATGAAACTATAATTACAATATGTTTTATAAGACGTTTTTATTATGATGTAAAAAAAAAAAATGAATCAACGAGCCTACATAAAAATCCAGCCATTTCTGAGCTCAAACTGTTTGTTTTCTTGTGGTTAAAAACTTTTACAAAAAATGAGGTATCTATACATCCCAGCATAGTATATAGTAAGACATATTATTTCACAAGCAATATCAGCTTTTTGAGCAGAGCGAAGATTTTTTTTAAACTGTATTGATCCTATACATTTAATACATAGAGATCCATTTTAATGACATTGTATCTAACTCCCATTTGCTGCTCCCTGGTTTTAAAATGTAACTTAATAAAATAAAAAGGATGGACAACCATGTTTTTTTGTTTGTTTTGTTGTTGCTCTCCACCACTCTTTATCTTCTGAAGAAAAAAGAGAGAGATGGGATCGGCCTGAGCTGAACTATGTGTTGAAATTCAATTCAGAAGAGAACAGAGGAAAGCATGAATTAAAAGAGGCAGCAACAGGTAGAGCTACAGTTATACCAGGAAGAGTTTACCAACAGGTAGAGCTACAGTTATACCAGGAAGAGGTTACCAACAGGTAGAGCTACAGTTGTACCAGGAAGAGTTTACCAACAGGTAGAGCTACAGTTATACCAGGAAGAGTTTACCAACAGGTAGAGCTACAGTTATACCAGGAAGAGTTTACCAACAGGTAGAGCTACAGTTATACCAGGAAGAGGTTACCAACAGGTAGAGCTACAGTTATACCAGGAAGAGTTTACCAACAGGTAGAGCTACAGTTATACCAGGAAGAGTTTACCAACAGGTAGAGCTACAGTTATACCAGGAAGAGTTTACCAACAGGTAGAGCTACAGTTATACCAGGAAGAGTTTACCAACAGGTAGAGCTACAGTTATACCAGGAAGAGTTTACCAACAGGTAGAGCTACAGTTATACCAGGAAGAGGTTACCAACAGGTAGAGCTACAGTTATACCAGGAAGAGTTTACCAACAGGTAGAGCTACAGTTATACCAGGAAGAGTTTACCAACAGGTAGAGCTACAGTTATACCAGGAAGAGTTTACCAACAGGTAGAACTACAGTTATACCAGGAAGAGGTTACCAACAGGTAGAGCTACAGTTATACCAGGAAGAGTTTACCAACAGGTAGAGCTACAGTTATACCAGGAAGAGGTTACCAACAGGTAGAGCTACAGTTATACCAGGAAGAGTTTACCAACAGGTAGAGCTACAGTTATACCAGGAAGAGTTTACCAACAGGTAGAGCTACAGTTATACCAGGAAGAGGTTACCAACAGGTAGAGCTACAGTTATACCAGGAAGAGTTTACCAACAGGTAGAGCTACAGTTATACCAGGAAGAGTTTACCAACAGGTAGAGCTACAGTTATACCAGGAAGAGGTTACCAACAGGTAGAGCTACAGTTATACCAGGAAGTGTTTACCAACAGGTAGAGCTACAGTTATACCAGGAAGAGTTTACCAACAGGTAGAGCTACAGTTATACCAGGAAGAGGTTACCAACAGGTAGAGCTACAGTTATACCAGGAAGAGTTTACCAACAGGTAGAGCTACAGTTATACCAGGAAGAGGTTACCAACAGGTAGAGCTACAGTTATACCAGGAAGTGTTTACCAACAGACATCGATATTGTTCTCAGTATCAACACAGAGTTTACCAACAGACATCGATATTGTTCTCAGTATCAACACAGAGTGTGAGACAAACGGCTATATTTCTGTCTTCTTTAACGTGTTATAAACTCAGTCAAGTAGGGTGTTCAGAGGGTGCAACTACAGGGAGCTCCTAAAAGTATTGGGACACAGTGACACATGTTGATGTTTTGGCTCTGTACTCCCAGTGCTTTGGATTTGAAATGATGGCATGACTATGAGGTTAAAGTGCAGACTGTCAGCTTTACTTTTAGGGTATTTTCATCCATATCGGATGAACCGTTTAGAAATTACACCACTTGTTGTATATAGTCCCACCATTTTAGGGGACCAAAAGTATTGGGACAAATTCACTTATGTATTAAATTAGTAAAAAGTGAAGTATCTGGTTCTATATTCATAGAACGCAATTATTACATCAGGTTTGTGACTCCACACATTAGTTGGATGCTTTTGCAGTTTGTTTTGGTTGTTTCAGATTATTTTGTGCCCAATAGAAATGAATGGTAAATAATGTATTGAGTCACTTTTATTTTAAATAACGATAGGATATGTTTCTACACACTTCTACATTAATGTGGATGCTACCACGGTAACAGATAATCTTGAATGAATCGTGAATAATGATGAGTGAGATAATAATAATAGACGCACTAATATCACACACCCACCAAGACATGCTAACGTCTCACCATTACAGTAATAGGGAAGGTCTTGTGGGTATTGTATTTGTGTGTCTAACTATCTCACGATTTATGAATAATATCCCCCCCTTAATGTCTGGTTACATATTGGGGACAGGGAGGCAGGGACTAACCCTTTAGGAGAGATGGGGACAGGGACTAACCCTTTAGGAGAGACGGGGACAGGGGGACAGGGACTAACCCTTTAGGAGAGATGGGGACAGGGACTAACCCTTTAGGAGAGATGGGGGACAGGGACTAACCCTTTAGGAGAGATGGGGACAGGGACTAACCCTTTAGGAGAGATGGGGACAGGGACTAACCCTTTAGGAGAGATGGGGGACAGGGACTAACCCTTTAGTAGAGATGGGGACAGAGACTAACCCTTTAGGAGAGATGGGGGACAGAGACTAACCCTTTAGGAGAGATGGGGGACAGAGACTAACCCTTTAGGAGAGATGGGGGACAGGGACTAACCCTTTAGGAGAGATGGGGGATAGGGACTAACCCTTTAGGAGAGATGGGGACAGGGACTAACCCTTTAGGAGAGATGGGGGACAGAGACTAACCCTTTAGGAGAGATGGGGGACAACAAAAGGAAGCCGGCGCTGGAACCTTTGTGCCTGAACTAATTGTTACCTCTGAGTGCACCCTTTTAAACGCTCCCCACGTGCTGGAACAAAGACTAGAGAGACAAGGGGTCCGAAATGGCACCCTATTCCCTCTACATCCCTATGGGCCCTGGTCAAAAGTAGTGCACTAGAAAGGGAATAGGGTGCCATTTGTGACACAGCGAGGGAAGACACTGCAGCCCCTTTTAATAGACAGCGATCAACTCCTCTGAACAGTCCTGATGACATTCCATTCCAGACTACTAATAACCATCGTTTGAACATTGGAATTTCAGTTAACTTCCTGAATTGACTGAATTGAAATGGGATTGACCCCAACCTTGACATACTGAAGTGTCTTCTGGGGGAAAAATCTAGTTATTCCATTCTAACACTAACGTTGGGGATGGACAGTACCCTGGACAGACCTGTAGTACAGGCACATAGGTTTCCCACACGCAGATTGAGCCAAATACAGGATATAATTTTTTTTAAACTCTCAATGGAAAATCTCCACTGAAAGTGCATTATAGTCCAGTATTAGAGCCTTGGTCTGGGTCCGGGAAACCGGCCTGTTCAGTACAGCACCTTAAACACTGTAACCCATCACCAGTCCAGTTTGTGATGTTCAGTCGAGCCACCGCCCATGGTGCCGTCTCCTCTCCCGCGGTCAGTATGGGCCGACATTGACCGTGGATAAGCAGACAGGTAAAAACGTGATGGCCAGGGATTGTGTGAGGGGAATCAATATGAAGCCCGGGGGAATTTGTGTGTGTGAAAAAGAAAATATAATAAAAACTGAACAAAACAACAATAAAATAATTCAATAAATGCCAACACGGCATGAAAAGAAAATGTTTGGTTGTTTAAAAGTTAAGACAAAAGAACGTCGTTCAGAGTACAGAACATGCACAGTAAATGTTAATAGACAACCTGTGAGAAAAAAGTTTGAGGATGCAGGAGGAAACTCCTACACCTGGACAACTCCTACACCTAGACAACTCCTACACCTAGACAACTCCTACACCTAGACAACTCCTACACCTAGACAACTCCTACACCTAGACAACTCCTACACCTAGACAACTCCTACACCTAGACAACTCCTACACCTAGACAACTCCTACACCTAGACAACTCCTACACCTAGACAACTCCTACACAACTCCTACACCTAGACAACTCCTACACAACTCCTACACCTAGACAACTCCTACACAACTCCTACACCTAGACAACTCCTACACAACTCCTACACCTGGGCAACTCCTACACCTGGGCAACTCCTACACCTGGGCAACTCCTACACCTGGGCAACTCCTACACCTGGGCAACTCCTACACCTGGGCAACTCCTACACCTGGGCAACTCCTACACCTGGACTGTCCTTACACAGTCCTGTACTGGGAAGATTACATCTATTTCACCAGTTTTAGATAGACACAGAATAAAGCATTCACCCATCTTCAGATATACTTCAGATATACTGTCTTCAGATATACTTCAGATATACTATCTTCAGATATACTGTCTTCAGATATACTATCTTCAGATATACTGTCTTCAGATATACTGTCTTCAGATATACTTCAGATATACTATCTTCAGATATACTTCAGATATACTGTCTTCAGATATACTGTCTTCAGATATACTATCTTCAGATTTACTTCAGATATACTGTCTTCAGATATACTGTCTTCAGATATACTGTCTTCAGATATACTATCTTCAGATATACTATCTTCAGATATACTGTCTTCAGATATACTGTCTTCAGATATACTGTCTTCAGATATACTTCAGATATACTATCTTCAGATATACTATCTTCAGATATACTTCAGATATACTATCTTCAGATATACTATCTTCAGATATACTTCAGATATACTATCTTCAGATATACTTCAGATATACTATCTTCAGATATACTTCAGATATACTATCTTCAGATATACTTCAGATATACTATCTTCAGATATACTTCAGATATACTATCTTCAGATATACTATCTTCAGATATACTTCAGATATACTTCAGATATACTTCAGATATACTATCTTCAGATATACTTCAGATATACTATCTTCAGATATACTGTCTTAAGAAACACTTCAGATATACTATCTTCAGATATACTTCAGATATACTATCTTCAGATATACTATCTTCAGATATACTTCAGATATACTATCTTCAGATATACTTCAGATATACTATCTTCAGATATACTTCAGATATACTTCAGATATACTATCTTCAGATATACTTCAGATATACTGTCTTAAGAAACACTTCAGATATACTATCTTCAGATATACTATCTTCAGATATACTTCAGATATACTATCTTCAGATATACTTCAGATATACTATCTTCAGATATACTGTCTTCAGATATACTGTCTTCAGATATACTGTCTTCAGATATACTGTCTTCAGATATACTTCAGATATACTTCAGATATACTGTCTTCAGATATACTTCAGATATACTATCTTCAGATATACTAACTTCAGATATACTGTCTTCAGATATACTATCTTCAGATATACTTCAGATATACTATCTTCAGATATACTTCAGATATACTGTCTTCAGATATACTTCAGATACACTGTCTTCAGATACACTATCTTCAGATATACTATCTTCAGATATACTATCTTCAGATATACTGCATCCAGGAGAGAGAGAGCCTCAATTAAGGAATCTGGGGGAGGACTACAGGGGACGAGAACAAGGGCGGATGGACAGCATGTACCCCCACCCCCCTCCCTCCGTTCCCCATTACACCTTTAAATTCCATAAGGGATTTCAAGGTCTTCAAATGTTACAATGAGCCGCCCCCCCAAAGGGAAATAATCATTTTTTTCTTGGTTCCAATCCTATTCCCTCACTCTGCTTCCCCCCCAGTCACACCACTCTGCTTCCCCCCCCCAGTCACACCACTCTGCTCCCCCCCCAGTCACACCACTCTGCTTCACCCCCCCAGTCACACCACTCTGCCCCCCCCCCCCCCCCAGTTTCACCACTCTGCCCCCCCCCCCCCCCCCAGTCTCACCACTCTGCTCCCCCCCCCCCAGTCACACCACTCTGCTCCCCCCCCAGTCACACCACTCTGCTTCCCCCCCCAGTCACACCACTCTGCTTCCCCCCCCAGTCACACCACTCTGCTTCCCCCCCCAGTCACACCACTCTGCTTCCCCCCCCAGTCACACCACTCTGCTTCCCCCAGTCACACCACTCTACTCCCCCACCCCCAGTCACACCACTCTGCTTCCCCCCCCAGTCACACCACTCTGCTTCCCCCCCCCAGTCACACCACTCTGCTTCCCCCCCCCCAGTCACACCACTCTGCTTCCCCCCCAGTCACACCACTCTGCTCCCCCCCCCAGTCACGATACGGACAAACCAAATCCCTGATGTACGCTAGAGCTGGGCGATACGGACAAACCAAATCCCTGATGTACGCTAGAGCTGGGCGATACGGACAAACCAAATCCCTGATGCACGCTAGAGCTGGGCGATACGGACAAACCAAATCCCTGATGTACGCTAGAGCTGGGCGATACGGACAAACCAAATCCCTGATGTACGCTAGAGCTGGGCGATACGGACAAACCAAATCCCTGATGTACGCTAGAGCTGGGCGATACGGACAAACCAAATCCCTGATGCACGCTAGAGCTGGGCGATACGGACAAACCAAATCCCTGATGTACGCTAGAGCTGGGCGATACGGAAAAAACCAAATCGCTATTTTCAAACTTCACATCTCTAGTATAGGCTACTTACTGTTATGAATTATATCAGCAAAATGTCTGCGATAGGTATGATAATTTTCCCAGCTCTAATGTAAGCACACATCCACGCACATTGTACTAAAGCCAAATGGGTTGTGGGAATACCAACAGCTGGCTGATGGCTCTAGAACGAATGGGAATACCAGCGGCTGGCTGATGGCTCTAGAACGAGTGGGAATACCAACAGCTGGCTGATGGCTCTAGAACGAATGGGAATACCAGTGGCTGGCTGATGGCTCTAGAACAATTGGGAATACCAACAGCTGGCTGATGGCTCTAGAACAATTGGGAATACCAACAGCTGGCTGATGGCTCTAGAACGAATGAGAACACCAACGGCTGGCTCTAGAACGAATGGGAATACCCGTGGCTGGCTGATGGCTCTAGAACGAGTGGGAATACCCGTGGCTGGCTGATGGCTCTAGAACGAGTGGGAATACCAGCGGCTGGCTGATGGCTCTAGAACGAATGGGAATACCAGTGGCTGGCTCTAGAACGAGTGGGAATACCAGCGGCTGGCTGATGGCTCTAGAACGAATGGGAATACAAGTGGCTGGCTGATGGCTCTAGAACGAATGGGAATACCCGTGGCTGGCTGATGGCTCTAGAACGAGTGGGAATACCAGCGGCTGGCTGATGGCTCTAGAACGAATGGGAATACCCGTGGCTGGCTGATGGCTCTAGAACGAATGGGAATACCAGCGGCTGGCTGATGGCTCTAGAACGAATGGGAATACCAGTGGCTGGCTGATGGCTCTAGAACGAATGGGAATACCAACAGCTGGCTGATGGCTCTAGAACGAGTGGGAATACCAACAGCTGGCTGATGGCTCTAGAACGAATGGGAATACCAGTGGCTGGCTCTAGAACGATCCAGATCACAAGATCGTCTCTTCTGAGAGAAAGAGAGCTGCTGTTAGGATCAATACCGACCCTGTCATTAGAGTGACTACACAGCTGACAGAGAGAGAGGAGGAGGGAGAAGGAAATAGCGGGGAGGGAATAATGGAAGGAGAGAGGGGGGAGAGCGCTGGCGAGGGCGGAGGGTGTTGTGGTAATTAGCAGAATACACTTTGATCTTGTCCACTGTGAGGCCATCACACAGCTCATTCAATTAGGGGGAAAAAAACAAAAACATTCTCTCCTCTTGTCTTCTAGTCGTCTGAGTATTGAATCTCTCTATTTCCTGGGAGTGGGAGCAGAGGGCCAGGCAGAGCAGGCCGATATTTACTGATACCACTGATATTTACTGATCCTACTGATATTTACTGATCCTACTGATATTTACTGATCCTACTGATATTTACTGATTCCACTGATATCTACTGATTCCACTGATATTTACTGATTTCACTGATATTTACTGATCCTACTGATATTTACTGATCCCACTGATATCTACTGATCCCACTGATATCTACTGATTCCACTGATATCTACTGATTCCACTGATATCTACTGATTCCACTGATATCTACTGATTTCACTGATATTTACTGATTTCACTGATATTTACTGATCCCACTGATATTTAGGGATTCTACTGATATTGACTGATCCCACTGATATTGACTGATCCCACTGATATTGACTGATCCTACTGATATTTATTGATCCTAACTGATATTTACTGATTCTTACTGATATTTACTGATTCTTACTGATATTTACTGATTCTACTGATATTTACTGATCCCACTGATATTTACTGATGGTAATACAATGTAATTACAATGACCTCCTCTACTGAGGGTATGGAACGGATAGGAGGGTACTGGTCCAGTCTCGACCTGGTACAGCTGCTCTGCCCCGGCCTGCCAGCGCCAGGCCTTCCAGAGCTAGGCCTTCCTCCTGCCAGGTGAGCAGTTGCAGCTCGATAGCAGGTGGCCTGCCAGTCCTACCTCTCCCCTGCCCCGCCTCCATCCCAGCCCCCTGCTCCAGCTTGGCTCAGCCACCACAGTGTGATGAAGGGCTCCACAAAGCTGTGGAGGGGGGGGGGGGGGGGCCTCGCTCCACAGAGCTGTGTCCTGAATACTGGGGGGGGGGGGGGGGGGGGGGGTAGGCCGTCGTCACTCAACAGGGCCCTGTTAACACATGGCTTTATCAATCGGCCCTGCCGCTGAATACCTAACACACTCTATTTGGCTTCCAGTCAATTAAGCTTTAAGCTGTCAGCAAACAAGACTTTTAAGTTCATTTTGAATCACTGTGAATCCAGTTAAAGGTGGTGAAAGGGCGGCTGCACCCTCACAGACCGACCTGAGAAAAACAATATGTAAAAAAAAATACAAAAAAGGAGGGAGGTCAAGGGAAAAATAAAATATATAATTCATTTAATTGCAAGAGGACAGCATTTAGAGAGGACAGCCATTAGAGAAGGCACAAGACCTATTGAGTCCCAGTAAATCTGTTTATCACGAGTAGAACCAGGGATGGCGCGTGACAGAGAGAGTACTCCGTCACACACACACTCTATAGCGGGAGGGGACAAACACACTGTATAGACTTTGATTTTTGATAGAGAGATAGATGGGAGACCAACGGTGCTATCTAGAACCAAAAATAAATCTTCGGCTGTCCCCATTGGATAACCCCGTTGGGTTCCAGGGAGAACCCCCCCGTTGGGTTCCAGGGAGAACCCCCCCGTTGGGTTCCAGGGAGAACCCCCCCGTTGGGTTCCAGGAAGAACCTCGTTGGGTTCCAGGGAAAACCCCGTTGAACCCCGTTGGGTTCCAGGGAGAACCCCGTTGGGTTCCAGGGAAAACCCCTTTGGGTTCCAGGGAAAACCCCTTTGGGTTCCAGGGAAAACCCCTTTGGGTTCCAGGGAAAACCCCTTTGGGTTCCAGGGAAAACCCCTTTGGGTTCCAGGGAAAACCCCTTTGGGTTCCAGGGAAAACCCCTTTGGGTTCCAGGGAAAACCTCTTTGGGTTCCAGGGAAAACCTCTTTGGGTTCCAGGGAAAACCTCTTTGGGTTCCAGGGAAAACCTCTTTGGGTTCCAGGGAGAACCTCTTTGGGTTCCAGGGAGAACCTCTTTGGGTTCCAGGGAGAACCCCGTTGGGTTCCAGGGGGAGAACCCCGGTGGGTTCCAGGAAGAACCTCTTTGGGTTCCAGGAAGAACCTCTATGGGTTCCAGGAAGAACCTCTATGGGTTCCAGGAAGAACCTCTTTGGGTTCCAGGAAGAACCTCGTTGGGTTCCAGGAAGAACCTCGTTGGGTTCCAGGAAGAACCTCGTTGGGTTCCAGGAAGAACCCTTTCCACAGAGGGTTCTAAATGGAACACAAAATAGTTCTACCTGGAACCAAAACAAGTTCTAAAAAGGTGTTCTCCTACGTGTAGGTTACGTGTCAAATGTTACCCCCGTCCACTATATAGTGCACTACTTTTGAACCGGGGCCTATAGGCGTCCGGTCAAAAGTAGTGCCCTTTTGTAGGGAATAAGGCTGCCATTGGGATGTATCCATAGAGCTCAATACTCAGGAGAGGCAGATATTTAGCTCTCATACCAAGCCTCCACTGCCTCACTATCAGCACTACATTAAATTAAGTCAATTCCAAAAGACATACGGGTCCAGAGAAAACATCTAATTAGAGTATAGCTTTAATAGAGCTATAATGGGATACTGGTATATTCCATATGTACTCTACTGTAGGATATAGGTCCGAGTACATGTATAACACATAAATCATTTCAGATTGTGTCTTTAAACATGATAATAAGTAACCAGTAGCAGTGTGTGTTGAGGCTTCCTTCCACCACCATGGGGGATTTAGCCAAGCCACCTTAATAAGAACCCGTGCACCCTTTAAAACAGCATGATTTACAGGCTGTAGGAACATACATCGCATTACACTCATCCAGGACACTAACATAACAGTATGAATTTAAACATGGACACTGAATGTACAATAAGCTCCACAGGCATGTCAGATCAGAGAGAATGGGGTACGAGAAAACCTTTTTACACAACAGTAAGATAGATAGATAGATAGATATAAATAGATATATATAGATAGATATAGAAATAGATTAGATAGATAGATATATATATATATATAGAGAGAGAGATATATATATATAGATATAGAGTATATCACAAACGTGAGGACACCCCTCACATTTATTTTATTTTTATATTTGAGTATATCTTTTCATGTGACAACACTGAAGAAATGACACTTTGCTACAATGTAAAGTAGTGAGTGTACAGCTTGTATAACAGTGTAAATTTGCTGTCCCCTCAAAATAACTCAACACACAGCGATTAATGTCTAAACCGCTGGCAACAAAAGTGAGTACACCCCTAAGTGAAAATGTCCAAATTGGGCCCAATTAGCCATTTTCCCTCCCCCTGATTAGAGGGGGAATCACCCACCTGGTGTCCCAGGTCTAAATCAGCCCCTGATTAGAGGGGGAATCACCCACCTGGTGTCCCAGGTCTAAATCAGCCCCTGATTAGAGGGGAATCACCCACCTGGTGTCCCAGGTCTAAATCAGCCCCTGATTAGAGGGGGAATCACCCACCTGGTGTCCCAGGTCTAAATCAGCCCCTGGTTAGAGGGGGAATCACCCACCTGGTGTCCCAGGTCTAAATCAGCCCCTGGTTAGAGGGGGAATCACCCACCTGGTGTCCCAGGTCTAAATCAGCCCCTGATTAGAGGGGGAATCGCCAACCTGGTGTCCCAGGTCTAAATCAGCCCCTGATTAGAGGGGGAATCGCCCACCTGGTGTCCCAGGTCTAAATCAGCCCCTGATTAGAGGGGGAATCGCCCACCTGGTGTCCCAGGTCTAAATCAGCCCCTGATTAGAGGGGGAATCGTCCACCTGGTGTCCCAGGTCTAAATCAGGCCCTGATTAGAGGGGGAATCGCCCACCTGGTGTCCCAGGTCTAAATCAGGCCCTGATTAGAGGGGGAATCGCCCACCTGGTGTCCCAGGTCTAAATCAGCCCCTGATTAGAGGGGGAATCGCCCACCTGGTGTCCCAGATCTAAATCAGCCCCTGATTAGATGGGGAATCACCCACCTGGTGTCCCAGGTCTAAATCAGCCCCTGATTAGATGGGGAATCACCCACCTGGTGTCCCAGGTCTAAATCAGCCCCTGATTAGAGGGGAATCACCCACCTGGTGTCCCAGGTCTAAATCAGCCCCTGATTAGAGGGGAATCACCCACCTGGTGTCCCAGGTCTAAATCAGCCCCTGATTAGAGGGGAATCACCCACCTGGTGTCCCAGGTCTAAATCAGCCCCTGATTAGAGGGGGAACAATGAAAAGAAGCAGTAGAAATGGCTTCCAGGTCCAGAGTTGAATTTGAGGGGACTAGAGCCGTTAAACACAGACATGACACATCACCTGTAGCTCAATCATTAGCCAGCTAAAGACATTCTTTGAAGTGATGGCCGGCATGACTTTGAGTCGCTGTGCTGGTTTGTTCCACTCAACAACGCCTGTATATAAAACGGTGTTCTTATCAGAATAGACTCTTACATTTAAAACAAGGCAATATATCAGAGTCACTGGGCTCCGGTGATGTATTAGTGGACATCTCTATTTGTAAGTTAAATAATTATCTAGGTACCCTGAGGGCTGAGTCAGTAATCATTTGATGGACCAGACCATGAGATAGCCGGGCCTAGCTGATCGGCTATGAAAAGCCAACTGACATTTACACTCCTGGAGGTGCTGACCTGTTGCATCCTCGACAACCACTGTGATGATTATTATTATTTGACCCTGATGGTCATCTATGAACATCTTGGTTCTGTTATAATCTCCACCCGGCACAGCCAGAAGAGGACTGGCCACCCCTCATAGCCTGGTTCCTCTCTAGGTTTCTTCCTAGGTTCCTTGGCCTTTCTAGGGAGTTTTTCCTAGACACCGTGCTTCTACACCTGCATTGCTTGCTGTTTTGGGGGTTTTAGGCTGGGTTTCTGTACAGCACTTTGAGAATTCAGCTGATGCAAGAAGGGATTTATAAATACGTTTGATTTGATTAAAACGCTCCATGAGTACGAGGACAGAGTTGAAGTAACATTTTCAGAAGCTTGTTTTTGGCTGGTCTGTAGCTTATTCATTGGATGTTTGGGACTGCTGGTGAACCAGGATGTGCAGCATAATCAAAGTGACACTAGACTAGATGTTTGGTGCTGCTGGTGAACCAGGATGTGCAGCATAATCAAAGTGACACTAGACTAGATGTTTGGGACTGCTGGTGAACCAGGATGTGCAGCATAATCAAAGTGACACTAGACTAGATGTTTGGTGCTGCTGGTGAACCAGGATGTGCAGCATAATCAAAGTGACACTAGACTAGATGTTTGGGACTGCTGGGGAACCAGGATGTGTAGCATAATCAAAGTGACACTAGACTAGATGTTTGGGACTGCTGGGGAACCAGGATGTGTAGCATAATCAAAGTGACACTAGACTAGATGTTTGGGGCTGCTGGTGAACCAGGATGTGCAGCATAATCAAAGTGACACTAGACTAGATGTTTGGGACTGCTGGTGAACCAGGATGTGCAGCATAATCAAAGTGACACTAGACTAGATGTTTGGGACTGCTGGGGAACCAGGATGTGTAGCATAATCAAAGTGACACTAGACTAGATGTTTGGGGCTGCTGGTGAACCAGGATGTGCAGCATAATCAAAGTGACACTAGACTAGATGTTTGGGGCTGCTGGTGAACCAGGATGTGCAGCATAATCAAAGTGACACTAGACTAGATGTTTGGGGCTGCTGGTGAACCAGGATGTGCAGCATAATCAAAGTGACACTAGACTAGATGTTTGGGGCTGCTGGTGAACCAGGATGTGCAGCATAATCAAAGTGACACTAGACTAGATGTTTGGGACTGTTGGTGAACCAGGATGTGCATCATAATCAAAGTGACACTAGACTAGATGTTTGGGACTGCTGGTGAACCAGGATGTGCAGCATAATCAGTGACACTAGACTAGATGTTTGGGACTGCTGGTGAACCAGGATGTGCAGCATAATCAGTGACACTAGACTAGATGTTTGGGACTGCTGGTGAACCAGGATGTGCAGCATAATCAAAGTGACACTAGACTAGATGTTTGGGACTGCTGGTGAACCAGGATGTGCAGCATAATCAAAGTGACACTAGACTAGATGTTTGGGACTGCTGGTGAACCAGGATGTGCAGCATAATCAAAGTGACACTAGACTAGATGTTTGGGACTGCTGGTGAACCAGGATGTGCAGCATAATCAAAGTGACACTAGACTAGATGTTTGGGACTGCCGGTGAACCATGATGTGCAGCATAATCAAAGTGACACTAGACTAGATGTTTGGGACTGCTGGTGAACCAGGATGTGCAGCATAATCAGTGGCACTAGACTAGATGTTTGGGACTGCTGGTGAACCAGGATGTGCAGCATAATCAAAGTGACACTAGACTAGATGTTTGGGACTGCTGGTGAACCAGGATGTGCAGCATAATCAGTGGCACTAGACTAGATGTTTGGGACTGCTGGTGAACCAGGATGTGCAGCATAATCAAAGTGACACTAGACTAGATGTTTGGGACTGCTGGTGAACCAGGATGTGCAGCATAATCAAAGTGACACTAGACTAGATGTTTGGGACTGCTGGGGAACCAGGATGTGTAGCATAATCAAAGTGACACTAGACTAGATGTTTGGGACTGCTGGTGAACCAGGATGTGCAGCATAATCAAAGTGACAATGAACTAACGCACCTGCCAGAGTCTTCAGCGTGTCACTATCAAGATATTTTAAGGTTCAAGCAATAAATGTAGTATTTTGGTTCATCTTTGTTCAAACTTTTAGACCCATAGTCTCACCAGTCAATAGACACATCCAATCCAATTTACACCCAAGGTTACAAACACACCGCGCATCACAATGATGCTTCAATACATTGTCTGCTATCTATAGAGCCAGCATGTAGAAGTGAAGAACTGTGCTGTAAAATCTAGCGCCTGGTTCGGACTGCTGAACCAATGACATCATTCATTATTAAAGAGAGTGATTAAAAAAAAAAAGAACTGAGAACCACGGAACAGAAGATGGAAGAAATTGATAGAGGGAACAAAGGAGACTTCTCTGCAGTAGAACAGGGAACAAAGGAGACTCTTATCTGCAGTAGAACAGGGAACAAAGGAGACTCTTCTCTGTAGTAGAACAGGGATATCAGGAGACTCTTCCCTGTAGTAGAACAGGGATATCAGGAGACTCTTCTCTGCAGTAGAACAGGGAACAAAGGAGACTCTACTCTGCAGTAGAACAGGGATATCAGGAGACTCTTCTCTGCAGTAGAACAGGGAACAAAGGAGACTCTACTCTGTAGTAGAACAGGGATATCAGGAGACTCTTCTCTGCAGTAGAACAGGGAACAAAGGAGTTCTTCTCTGTAGTAGAACAGGGAACAAAGGAGACTCTTCTCTGTAGTAGAACAGGGATATCAGGAGACTCTACTCTGCAGTAGAACAGGGATATCAGGAGACTCTTCTCTGCAGTAGAACAGGGATACCAGGAGACTCTTCTCTGTAGTAGAACAGGGATACCAGGAGACTCTTCTCTGCAGTAGAACAGGGATATCAGGAGACTCTTCTCTGCAGTAGAACAGGGATAACAGGAGACTCTTCTCTGCAGTAGAACAGGGATATCAGGAGACTCTTCTCTGTAGTAGAACAGGGATATCAGGAGACTCTTCTCTGTAGTAGAACAGGGATATCAGGAGACTTGTCTCTGTAGTAGAACAGGGATATCAGGAGACTCTTCTCTGTAGTAGAACAGGGATATCAGGAGACTTGTCTCTGCAGTAGAACAGGGATATCAGGAGACTCTTCTCTGTAGTAGAACAAGGATAGCTGGCCTCTGTCTCTATCTGGCCTGTTTCTAGGGGCCAGAGGAGACACAGCAGCCCTGTTAGAGGATGAAGTCAATATTAACCAAACACCTAGTCTAGGGTTAGACTTAAATAACAACCACGGCTAGCCATCTGCCCACTCAGCCACACCACTAGAGGAAATCTATCCAGCTGCAGCCAAGCCAACCACCATAAAATAAGACTAACCCTTAAAAACAATCCACCATGTGGATCTGAGCTTTAACAACCTTGTATTGGAAAGCAACAAAAAAGCAACAAATCTGGCCCCCCCAAAAAAAGCATGGATCACCATTCAATGGAACAAAATGGACTCTACCTTAAAAACGAAGCACTATCAGAATCTAAGCAGTAAGTTAATGCACAGAAAACAATAATACCCAATTTAATTTATTACAAAATGTAGTGTGTGAGAGCGAGCGAGAGCGAGAGAGAGAGCGAGAGAGAGCGAGAGAGAGCGAGAGAGAGCGAGAGAGAGCGAGAGAGAGCGAGAGAGAGAGAGCGAGAGAGAGAGAGAGAGAGAGCCTGGCAGGGTGCTGTAGACAGATGCCTTTCAGCCAGAGTAGAGTGGTGATGTAGTAAAACATTGTCAAGGAACCTTGGAGGCAGAGCCAGCACCATTTAACACACCAACACATCTATCCCACAGTATCATTTAAGAGGATTAAAATGAATCAAAAAATGTAAAACAAGACTGATTACTGGAGGATTTACCTGGGATCTGTGTCTCTCAGAGAGAAAACAATGGCTTATCGAAATCAATTGAATCAGAACTAACATCAGAATCAAATCTACAGAACAATACACAAAAGGAAACACCAGTGTGAGATGAGGTCTGGATTGACACCAGTGTGAGATGAGGTCTGGATTGACACCAGTGAGAGATGAGGTCTGGATTGACACCAGTGAGAGATGAGGTCTGCATTGACACCAGTGAGAGATGAGGTCTGGATTGACACCAGTGAGAGATGAGGTCTGGATTGACACCAGTGAGAGATGAGGTCTGGATTGACACCAGTGTGAGATGAGGTCTGGATTGACACCAGTGTGAGATGAGGTCTGCATTGACACCAGTGTGAGATGAGGTCTGGATTGACACCAGTGTGAGATGAGGTCTGGATTGACACTAGTGTGAGATGAGGTCTGGATTGACACCAGTGAGAGATGAGGTCTGCATTGACACCAGTGAGAGATGAGGTCTGCATTGACACCAGTGAGAGATGAGGTCTGGATTGACACCAGTGAGAGATGAGGTCTGCATTGACACCAGTGAGAGATGAGGTCTGCATTGACACCAGTGAGAGATGAGGTCTGCATTGACACCAGTGAGAGATGAGGTCTGCATTGACACCAGTGTGAGATGAGGTCTGCATTGACACCAGTGTGAGATGAGGTCTGCATTGACACCAGTGTGAGATGAGGTCTGCATTGACACCAGTGAGAGATGAGGTCTGCATTGACACCAGTGAGAGATGAGGTCTGCATTGACACCAGTGAGAGATGAGGTCTGCATTGACACCAGTGTGAGATGAGGTCTGCATTGACACCAGTGTGAGATGAGGTCTGCATTGACACCAGTGTGAGATGAGGTCTGCATTGACACCAGTGTGAGATGAGGTCTGCATTGACACCAGTGTGAGATGAGGTCTGTATTAACACCAGTGAGAGATGAGGTCTGCATTGACACCAGTGAGAGGTGAGATGTCTGCATTGACACCAGTGATAGATGAGGTCTGCATTAACACCAGTGAGAGATGAGGTCTGCATTAACACCAGTGTGAGATGAGGTCTGCATTGACACCAGTGAGAGATGAGGTCTGCATTGACACCAGTGTGAGAAGAGGTCTGCATTAACACCAGTGTGAGATTAGGTCTGCATTAACACCAGTGTGAGATGAGGTCTGCATTGACACCAGTGAGAGATGAGGTCTGCATTGACACCAGTGAGAGATGAGGTCTGCATTGACACCAGTGTGAGATGAGGTCTGCATTGACACCAGTGAGAGATGAGGTCTGCATTGACACCAGTGTGAGATGAGGTCTGCATTGACACCAGTGAGAGATGAGGTCTGCATTGACACCAGTGTGAGATGAGGTCTGCAGTAACACCAGCGCCCACTGCTGGTCACAGTGATATAAGGACCATCTAACAGCATAACTCGAAAATATTTACCATTTTTGATTTTTTTTTAAAGAAAAATAAATACATTGAATTTGATCCAGTCAATACATTAGTTCTGCTCTAACACCATGTTAATTTAATTTGCACTTAAAAGACACTAATGCCTGAAGTCATATTACCAACACAGATGATGAAAACAGCCTTTTAATGGGTATATGCGTGACAAGAGGTCAAGGTGACAACATACTTCCTCAAAGGAACTTGCCGTGACCACCACCACTGAACAGGCTATATACAAGGGGGTACCGTCTCTTTAGTAAACGAAGAAATACAAAGCGCCTGGCTGAGGTCGTCACATATCTGAAGCCCTGCTCCCTCTCTTCTGCTGATGCAACGGTGGCCCAAATTCAACCCTATTCCCTTTATTGTGTCCTATGGGATCTCATCAAAAGTAGTGCACTATAAAGGGGACAGGGCTCTGGTCTAAAGTAGTGCACTATAAAGGGGACAGGGCTCTGGTCTAAAGTAGTGCACTATAAAGGGGGCTCTGGTCTAAAGTAGTGCACTATAAAGGGGACAGGGCTCTGGTCTAAAGTAGTGCACTATAAAGGGGACAGGGCTCTGGTCTAAAGTAGTGCACTATAAAGGGGGCTCTGGTCTAAAGTAGTGCACTATAAAGGGGACAGGGCTCTGGTCTAAAGTAGTGCACTATAAAGGGGACAGGGCTCTGGTCTAAAGTAGTGCACTATAAAGGGGACAGGGCTCTGGTCTAAAGTAGTGCACTATAAAGGGGACAGGGCTCTGGTCTAAAGTAGTGCACTATAAAGGGGACAGGGTGTCAGTTGGGATGTAGTCAGTGTCTCTGGGTCCCCGGTACAAACAAAACAAAGCCTCCTCCTCCTGCTCCTGCTCCTCCTCCTCCTCCTCTCCTCCTGTAAATTAACTGTTACTGCCTCATGTCTTCACTTCTTTAATCAATTTCTATATCTAATTTCAGCTCTTTGTGTGTGTGTGTGTGAGAGAGAGAGAGAGACACAGAGAGAGAGACACACAGAGAGAGAGACAGAGAGAGACACAGAGAGAGAGACACACAGAGACAGAGAGAGAGACACACAGACACAGAGATAGAGAGAGAGACATAGAGAGACACAGAGACAGAGACACAGAGAGAGAGACAGACAGACAGAGACACAGAGACAGACAGAGAGATAGAGAGAGAGACACAGATAGAGAGAGAGACACAGATAGAGAGAGAGACACACAGAGAGAGAGAGAGACACAGAGACAGAGAGACAGACAGAGAGAGAGACAGACACAGAGAGAGAGAGACAGACAGAGAGAGAGACACAGATAGAGAGAGAGACACAGAGAGAGAGAGAGACACAGAGAGAGAGAGACACAGAGAGAGAGAGAGACACAGAGAGAGAGAGAGACACAGAGAGAGAGAGAGACACAGAGAGAGAGACACAGAGAGAGAGACAGACAGAGAGAGACCTGGGCCCTGACAGTAAATCTCAGTAAGACCAAAATAATGGTGTTCCAAAAAAGGTCCAGTCGCCAGGACCACAAATTCCATCTAGACACCGTTGCCCTAGAGCACACAAAAAACTATACATACCTCGGCCTAAACCTCAGCACCACAGGTAACTTCCACAAAGCTGTGAACGATCTGAGAGACAAGGCAAGAAGGGCATTCTATGCCATCAAAAGGAACATAAATTTCAACATACCATTTAGGATCTGGCTAAAAATACTTGAATCAGTCATAGAGCCCATTGCCCTTTATGGTTGTGAGGTCTGGGGTCCGCTCACCAACCAAGATTTCACAAAATGGGACAAACACCAAATTGAGACTCTGCATGCAGAATTCTGCAAAAATATCCTCCGTGTACAACGTAGAACACCAAATAATGCATGCAGAGCAGAATTAGGCCGATACCCACTAATTATCAAAATCCAGAAAAGAGCCGTTAAATTCTACAACCACCTAAAAGGAAGCGATTCCCAAACCTTCCATAACAAAGCAATCACCTACAGAGAGATGAACCTGGAGAAGAGTCCCCTAAGCAAGCTGGTCCTGGGGCTCTGTTCACAAACACACCCCACAGAGCCCCAGGACAACAGCACAATTAGACCCAACCAAATCATGAGAAAACAAAAAGATAATTACTTGACACATTGGAAAGAATTAACAAACAAACAGAGCAAACTAGAATGCTATTTGGCCCTAAACAGAGAGTACACAGTGGCAGAATACCTGACCACTGTGACTGACCCAAACTTAAGGAAAGCTTTGACTATGTACAGACTCAGTGAGCATAGCCTTGCTATTGAGAAAGGCCGCCGTAGGCAGACATGGCTCTCAAGAGAAGACAGGCTATGTGCTCACTGCCCACAAAATGAGGTGGAAACTGAGCTGCACTTCCTAACCTCCTGCCCAATGTATGACCATATTAGAGACACATATTTCCCTCAGATCACACAGATCCACAAAGAATTCGAAAACAAATCCAATTTTGATAAACTCCCATATCTACTGGGTGAAATTCCACAGTGTGCCATCACAGCAGCAAGATTTGTGACCTGTTGCCACAAGAAAAGGGCAACCAGTGAAGAACAAACACCATTGTAAATACAACCCATATTTATGTTTATTTATTTTAACTTGTGTGCTTTAACCATTTATACATTGCTACAACACTGTATATATATATATAATATGACATTTGTAATGTCTTTATTGCTTTGAAACTTCTGTATGTGTAATGTTTACTGTTAATTTTTATTGTTTATTTCACTTTTGTATATTATCTACCTCACTTGCTTTGGCAATGTTAACACATGTTTCCCATGCCAATAAAGCCCCTTGAATTGAATTGAATTGAGAGAGAGACAGAGAGAGTGTGATTGAGCGACTTGGTACTGATATCCCAGTGTATATAGCCAAGTTACCATCGACTCTGTACTGATATCCCAGCGTATATAGCCAAGTTACCATCGACTCGGTACTGATATCCCAGTGTATATAGCCAAGTTATCATCGACTCGGTACTGATATCCCAGTGTATATAGCCAAGTTACCATCGACTCGGTACTGATATCCCAGTGTATATAGCCAAGTTATCATCGACTCTGTACTGATATCCCAGTGTATATAGCCAAGTTACCATCGACTCGGTACTGATATCCCAGTGTATATAGCCAAGTTATCATTGACTCAGTACTGATATCCCAGTGTATACAGCCAAGTTACTGTTACTCATTGTGGATTTAAAAAAAATATTTCTCTACTTTCTTTCTCTCTGCATTGTTAGGAGGGAACCGTCAGTAAGCATTTCACTGTTAGTCTACACCAGTTGTTTACCAAGCAAGTGACAAATAAAATTTGATGTGATTGTGTGTTTGTGTGTGTGTTTGTGCGTGTGTTTGTGCGTGTGTTTGTGCGTGTGTTTGTGCGTGTGTTTGTGCGTGTGTTTGTGCGTGAGCTTCCTGAAGCAATTCAATGGCTTGGCAGAGAAAAGGGAGCCATTCCGTAAATCAATACACATCTAATCAATAAACAACTTGTTCATACTCCACACTTGGCTATTTTTCCCCGTCCCTGTTTACGCAGAGGTCAAATGTCATCAACCAGACCATGCTAGCAGCAGCACCTATCTGCCAGGTCCCCATTCACAAAAGAGGTTTCTAAACATCAAGATTCATTGAAACATGTTTTTACATGAGTGAGCATTCAAAATGGCTCCCTATTCTGGATTTAGTGCACTACTTTAACCAGGGGAACATGTAGGGAATAGGGTGCCTTGAGACTACAATAGTACATATAGTATAGTACACTACAATATTACCTCTACAATGGTGTACTACAATAATACATCTACTATAGTATACTACAATATTACACTACATCTACTACAGTATACAACAATACTACATCTACTACAGTATACAACAATACTACATCTACTACAGTATACAACAATACTACATCTACTACAGTATACAGCAATATTACATCTACTACAGTATACACCAATATTACATCTACTATAGTATACTACAATATTACACTACATCTACTACAGTATACAACAATATTACATCTACTACAGTATACAACAATATTACATCTACTATAGTATACTACAATATTACATCTAGTATAGTATACTACAATATTGCATCTAGTATAGTATACTACAATATTGCATCTAGTGTAGTATACTACAATATTGCATCTGGTATAGTATACTACAATATTGCATCTACTATAGTATACTACAATATTACATCTAGTATAGTATACTACACTATTACATCTGCTATAGTATACTACAATATTTCATCTGCTGTAGTATACTACAATATTGCAGCTAGTATACTACAACATAGCATCTAGTATAGTATACTACAACATTGCATCTAGTATAGTATACTACAGTATTGCATCTACTATAGTATACTACAATATTACATCTGCTATAGTATACTACAATATTACATATACTATAGTATACTACAATATTACATCTAGTATCGTATACTACAATAGTGCATTCACTATAGTATACTACAATATTACATCTACAATATTACATCCACTATAGTACACCACAATATTACATCTAGTATCGTATACTACAATATTGCATCTAGTATAGTATACTACAATATTGCATCTAGTATAGTATACAACAATATTACATCTGCTATAGTATACTACAATATTACATCTAGTATAGTATACTACAATATTACATCTACAATATTACATCCACTATAGTATACTACAATATTACATCTAGTATAGTATACTACAATATTACATCTAGTATAGTATACTACAATATTACATCTAGTATAGTATACTACAATATTACATCTAGTATCGTATACTACAATATTACATCTAGTATCGTATACTACAATATTACATCTACAATATTACATCTAGTATAGTATACTTCAATGCCATACAACTCTCCTTCCGTGGCCTCCAACTGCTCTTAAATACAAGTAAAACTAAATGCATGCTACTCAACCGATCACTGCCCACACCTGCCGGCCCATCCAGCATCACTACTCTGGATGGTTCTGACTTAGAATATGTGGATCTCCAATCTCCAATCCAAAGTTATATCTAGAATCGGCTTCCTATTTCGCAACAAAGCATCCTTCACTCATGCTGCCAAAAATACCATCGTAAAACTGACCATCCTACCGATCCTCGACCTCGGTGATGTCATTTACAAAATAGCCTCCAATACCCTACTCAATAAATTGGATGCAGTCTATCACAGTGCCATCCGTTTTGTCACCAAAGCCCCATATACTACCCACCACTGCGACCTGTACGTTCTCGTTGGCTGGCCCTCGCTTCATACTCGTCGCCAAACCCACTGGCTCCAGGTCATCTCCAAGACCCTGCTAGGCAAAGTCCCCCCTTATCTCAGCTCGCTGGTCACCATAGCAGCACCCACCTGTAGCACGCGCTCCAACAGGTATATCTCTCTGGTCATCCCCAAAACCTCCCTTGGTCGCCTTTCCTTCCAGTTCTCTGCTGCCAATGACTGGAACGAACTACAAAAATCTCTGAAACTGGAAACACTTATCTCCCTCACAAGCTTTAAGCACCAGCTGTCAGAGCAGCTCATAGATTACTGCACCTGTATATAGCCCATCTATAATTTAGCCCAAACAACTACCTCTTCCCCTACTGTATTTATTTATTTTGCTCCTTTGCACCCCATTATTTCTATCTCTACTTTGCACATTCTTCCACTGCAAATCTACCATTCCAGTGTTTTACTTGCTATATTGTATTTACTTTGCCACTATGGCTTTTTTTTTGCCTTCACCTCCCTTATCCTAACTCATTTGCTCACATTGTATATAGACTTATTTTTCTACTGTATTATTGACTGTATTCCATGTGTAACTCTGTGTTGTTGTTCTTGTCGAACTGCTTTGCTTTATCTTGGCCAGGTCGCAGTTGTAAATGAGAACTTGTTCTCAACTTTCCAACCTGGTTAAATAAAGGTGAAATTTAAAAAAGAAATACACTACAGAAACACAGATGAAATAACACATATTCATGAGTCAATGAAGAGCACAGAAGGTGTCCCCCCAAATGGCACCCTATTCCCTATATAGTGCACTACTTTAGACCAGGGCCCTATGGCACCCTATTCCCTATATAGTACACTACTTTAACCAGAGACCTATGGTGTGCCACTTGGGACACACCCTGTATAGCCCCTAGACAGAAACACATGACGTATTTATGCATGAGTCAATGAATAGCAGAGCATCAGAAGTATTGACAAGAAGTCTGGAAAGCCAAGAGAAGACAACAGAGAGCAGTTGGCTTGACAGCTGTTGGATTCAAACCCCAACCAGGCACCAACCAGGCACCAACCAGGCATCAACCAAACCCCAACCAGGCACCAACCAGGCACCAACCAGGCACCAACCAGGCACCAACCAGGCATCAACCAAACCCCAACCAGGCACCAACCAGGCACCAACCAAACCCCAACCAGGCACCAACCAAACCCCAACCAGGCACCAACCAAACCCCAACCAGGCACCAACCAAACCCCAACCAGGCACCAACCAAACCCCAACCAGGCACGAACCAAACCCCAACCAGGCACCAACCAAACCCCAATCAGGCAACAACTAAACCCCAACCAGGCAACAACCAAACCCCAACCAGGCACCAACCAAACCCCAACCAGGCACCAACCAAACCCCAACCAGGCACCAACCAAACCCCAACCAGGCACCAACCAAACCCCAACCAGGCACCAACCAAACCCCAACCAGGCACCAACCAAACCCCAACCAGGCACCAACCAAACCCCAACCAGGCACCAACTAAACCCCAACCAGGCAACAACCAAACCCCAACCAGGCACAAACCAAACCCCAATCAGGCACAAACCAAACACCAACCAAGCCCCAGCAAACACCAACCAGACACCAACCAAATAAAAACCAGTTACCAACCAAACCGGCTCCAAATGCTGCCTGCCATTCCTCTCCATTCAACCACTCACTGGGGAGGAGAGAGAGACAGAGTAATGAGCAAATGTCAAATGTTTTTTTTACCAAATTACCGTACGACAGACCACGTATTCACCCTGCACACCCTAATTGACAAACAAACAAACCAAAAGAAACTCCCGTATCTACTTGATGAAATACCACAGTGTGCCATCACAGCAGCAAGATGTGTGACCTGTTGCCACAAGAAAAGGGCAACCAGTGAGGAACAAACACTGAGTGAGTGAGAGAGAGAGAAACCTGTTTTCTCCATCTCTCTAAAGTAGTCAAAACACGAGGCCTACACCACCATTTAATGGGACAAAAAAAACGAGGTGTGCTTACACCTCTTGGGCGGCTTTAGACAGTAATTATCAAACTTAAGTAACATTTCTTTGTAAGAAAGGATTTGAAGGGAGGGAATTGAGGGAGGGATAAAGGCAGAGAGACAGAGAAGTGTGTGTGGAAGGAGAGAGGGCGGAAGAAAGGCAGGGAGACAGAGAAGTGTGTAAAGGACGGAGACAGAGAAGTGTGTAAAGGACGTGTGTGTGGAAGGAGAGAGGGGGAGAGAGTGTGTGTGCACAACTAAAGCCTTAATGAGTCCTTTGAATGGAGGCTCCCCCCTCTTTTCATCCCTGTGCCATTCTCTAACGCTGGACTGTGTGCTGTATGGGGCTGGGGCAAGAACAGGTGCAACGGATGAATACAGGCAGCTAGGCAGGCGGCCTACCTCCCCGGTTGGGGCTGATTGTAGCCGCCTGCCTCCAAGCAGGACGTGTCTCTCTGTGGCACTCTGTACCATTGTTCAAACTGTTTATCTGCAACCTTTTCAGCTGGAAACAATTTAGCGCCCCCCCCCCCCCCCACGGTAGCAGCAGGCACCCCCAGTCCCCCCCTCCCCCACGCCACCCCAAAACCCCCATTACTCCCAGAGCACCCCAGTTATAGATCTGTCATCCTTATTGAAACCATTCTTATTCCCCTTCTTAAGTTTTGTTTTTGCGTCTTTTAATCTTCGGTTTTATACACCAGCTTCAAAACAGCTGGAAGAAAAATAATTGTTGCTTATGGAAAATATATTTAATTTTGGTTTAGATGGTACAATGATTCTCTACACAATACTTGCTTGTTTTGTCACATAAACTGAAAGTAGCCGAACTATTCGAATTTTTAGCAACCAGGAAATGGCGGAGTGATTTCTGCACCGTACATCTTTAAATAAAGTTGAACCCTAACCTCCATCCAGCAGGCTCCACAACTCCCCTGGAACACCAACACAAGGCAAAGGGTTCCAACACGAGGCAAAGGGTTCCAACACGAGGCAAAGGGTTCCAACACGAGGCAAAGGGTTCCAACACGAGGCAAAGGGTTCCAACACGAGGCAAAGGGTTCCAACACGAGGCAAAGGGTTCCAACACAAGGCAAAGGGTTCCAACACAAGGCAAAGGGTTCCAACACAAGGCAAAGGGTTCCAACACAAGGCAAAGGGTTCCAACACAAGGCAAAGGGTTCCAACACAAGGCAAAGGGTTCCAACACAAGGCAAAGGGTTCCAGGGGAGTTCAACCCCAGTTGAGAACCATCTGTCTGGGCTCTACAACGCCACAGCGGGGCCTACCCAGCGGCATAAAATCACCCACCCAACGTGGTTCCCGCTGGGATCAGTTTAAGGGGCTTAGGCCGGGGCCGGGCTAGGGGGAGCTATAGGGGGCCAAGTGGGGGCTGGGGAGGGCTTGTCAGGTCACCGTTAGCTCTTATTGACGTCGCTCGCGTGACCTCACCAAAAAAACAGCCAGCCCTCTGATCAAAGACGTTTTAATGAGGGTTTAATCACCGGAGCCATGCCCCAATCCAGGATAGGAAACCAGAGACGAGCAGCAACACACACAGGTTACGTCCCAAACGGCACTCTATTCCCTATATAGCCTCTGGGCTCTGGTATGGTATAGTGCACTATATCGAGACTAGGGCTCTGGTCTAAAGGAGTGCACTATATCGGGACTAGGGGAGCATTTGGGACACAATAACATCCTCACTCTCTCAGGTTATTGGGCAACAGAGGTCCTACTTCTGCTACTGTCATGCTCCCTCTATCCTTCACCTCCCCTGCCCTCTCCCCCAGTCTCCTCCCCTGCCCTCTCCCCCAGTCTCCTCCCCTGCCCTCTCCCCCAGTCTCCTCCCCTGCCCTCTCCCCCAGTGTCCTCCCCTGCCCTCTCCCCCAGTGTCCTCCCCTGCCCTCTCCCCCAGTGTCCTCCCCTGCCCTCTCCCCCAGTCTCCTCCCCTGCCCTCTCCCCCAGTCTCCTCCCCTGCCCTCTCCCCCAGTCTCCTCCCCTGCCCTCTCCCCCAGTCTCCTCCCCTGCCCTCTCCCCCAGTGTCCTCCCCTGCCCTCTCCCCCAGTGTCCTCCCCTGCCCTCTCCCCCAGTGTCCTCCCCTGCCCTCTCCCCCAGTGTCCTCCCCTGCCCTCTCCCCCAGTGTCCTCCCCTGCCCTCTCCCCCAGTGTCCTCCCCTGCCCTCTCCCCCAGTCTCCTCCCCTGCCCTCTCCCCCAGTCTCCTCCCCTGCCCTCTCCCCCAGTCTCCTCCCCTGCCCTCTCCCCCAGTGTCCTCCCATCTCCTCTCCAGTCTCTCTGTATGTGGTTTTGTATGTGATTTTGTATGTGATTTTGTATGTGATTTTGTATGTCTATGTGATTTTGTATGTTCATTTGATTTTGTATATGTATGTGATTTTGTATGTGTATGTGATTTTGTATGTGATTTTGTATGTGTATGTGCTTTTGTATGTGATTTTGTATGTCTATGTGATTTTGTATGTTCATTTGATTTTGTATATGTATGTGATTTTGTATGTGTATGTGATTTTGTATGTGATTTTGTATATGCATGTGATTGTGTATATGCATGTGATTGTGTATATGCATGTGATTGTGTATATGCATGTGATTGTGTATATGCATGCGATTGTGTATATGCATGCGATTGTGTATATGCATGCGATTGTGTATATGCATGCGATTGTGTATGTGCATGTGATTTTGTATGTGCATGTGATTTTGTATGTGCATGTGATTTTGTATGTGGTTTTGTATGTGCATGTGGTTTTGTATGTGTATGTGATTTTGTATGTGGTTTTGTATGTGATTTTCTATATACATGTGATTTTGTATATGCATGTGATTTTGTATATGCATGTGATTTTGTATGTGATTTTGTATATGCATTTTATGTTGTATGTGATTTTGTATATGCATGTGATGTTGTATGTGATTTTGTATGTGTATGTGATTTTGTATATGCATGTGATTTTGTATATGCATGTGGTTTTGTATGTGATTTTGTATATGCATGTGATTTTGTATATGCATGTGATTTTGTATGTGATTTTGTATATGCATGTGATTTTGTATGTCAATGTGATTTTGTATGTGTATGTGATTTTGTATGTGTATGTGATTTTGTATGTGCATTTGCATGTGTATTTGAATTTGTATGTGGTTTTGTATGTGATTTTGTATGTGTATGTGGTTTTGTATGTGATTTTGTATATGCAATGTATTTTGTATGTCTATGTGATTTTATATGTGCATTTGCATGTGTATTTGATTTTGTATGTGTATGTGGTTTCGTATGTGATTTTGTATGTGCATGCGATTGTGTATGTGCATGCGATTTTGTATGTGCATGCGATTTTGTATGCGATTTTGTATGTGATTTTGTATATGCATGTGATTTTGTATATGCATGTGATTTTGTATGTCAATGTGATTTTGTATGTGCATTTGCATGTGTATTTGAATATGTATGTGGTTTTGTATGTGATTTTGTATGTGTATGTGGTTTTGTATGTGATTTTGTATATGCAATGTATTTTGTATGTCTATGTGATTTTATATGTGCATTTGCATGTGTATTTGATTTTGTATATGTATGTGATTTTGTATGTGTATGTGGTTTCGTATGTGATTTTGTATATGCATGTGATTGTGTATGTGCATGCGATTTTGTATGTGCATGCGATTTTGTATGTGCATGCGATTTTGTATGTGATTTTGTATGTGTATGTGATTTTGTATATGTATGTGATTTTGTATGTGTTTTTGTATGTGATTTTGTATATGCATGTGATTTTGTATGTGTACGTGATTTTGTGTGTGTATGTGATTTTGTATGTGATTTTGTATGTGATTTTGTATGTGAATTGAACCCACAACCTGAAGAGCAGCTAGCCTGTATTTATTACTGTCAAAATCTGACAGATCGGTTGAGACAAAGACCGTAATAATCCTTGTGGAGGAAACTGAACTGAAACACGTTTAGCTTCATGAACACAGATCACAGCAGGAAAGACTCAACCATTTTACTTGACATGGTACTAAAGACTCCTCACTTCAAATTACAGGTCAAATCAATGAAATCAATATCCTTCAATTCATCAACTGCCCATTTTATTTGAATTTAAGAGACGGCACGGAACGGAATATTATATATTTAATAGATATCCTTAGCATCAGTACAAATATATACACTGCAGGACCAAAAGTATGTGGACACCTGCTCGTCTTAACATCTCATTCCAAAATCATGGCCATAATAATGGTCCCTCCCTCCTCTCCAATTCATCCCAAAGGTATCCGATGGGGTTAAGGTTAGGCCTCTGTTCAGGCCAATCAAGTTCTTCCACACCGATCTCGACAAACCATTTCTGAATGGACCTTGCTTTGTGCACAGGAGCATTGTCATGCTGAAACAGGACCTGCCCACAACTGTTGCAACAAAATTAGTAGCACAGAATTGTCTAGAATGTCATTGTATGCTGTAGCGTTAAGATTTCCCTTCACTGGAACTAAGGGGCCTAGGCCGAACCATGAAAAACAGCCACAGACCATTATTCCTCCACCAAACTTTACAGTTGGCACTATGCATTTGGGCAGGTCGGGTTCTCCTGGCATCCGTCGGACTGCCAGATGGTGAAGCGTGATTCATCACTCCAGAGAATGCGTTTCCACTGCTCCAGAGTCCAATGGCGGCTAACTTTATACCACTCCAGCCGCCGCTTGGCATTACGCAAGGTGATCTTAGGCTCGTGTACGGCTGCTCTGCCGTGGAAATCCATTACATGAAGCTGCCGAAGAACAGTTCTTGTGCTGATGTTGCTTCCAGAGGCAGTTTGGAACTCGGTAGTGAGGGTTGCAACCGAGGACAGATGATTTTTACGCGCTACGTGCTTCAGCACTCTCCAGGTCCCGTTCTGTGAGCTTGTGTGGCCTACCACTTCGCAGCTGAGCCGTTGTTGCTCCTAGTTGTTTCCACTTCACAATAAGAGCACTTACAGTTGACCGGGGGCAGCTCTAGCAGGGCAGAAATTTGACAAACTGACTTGTTGGAAAGGTGGTATTGTATGACGGTGCCATGTTGAAAGTCATTGAGCTCTTCAGTACGGGCCATTCTACTACCAATGTTTGTCTCTGGAGATTGCATGGCTGTGCGCTCAATTTTATACACCTGTCAGCAACGGGTGTGGCTGAAATAGCCGAATCAACTCATTTGAAGCGTTGTAAACATACTTTTGTATATATAGTGTACTTGAGAAATTGAACTCTGCATTGCAGTTCATTTCCTGACGGTTTCCACAAAAAGATAACACTTCCTGGGCATGTTCAGGAAACTAGCCATCGACGACGGTCCTCTATGCTGAAAAACACTCAATACAAGATATATCTGAACTGTCCCTTTTATTTGTCGTGTGTGTGTGTGTGTGTGTGTGTGTGTGTGTGTGTGTGTGTGTGTGTGTGCCACAGTGAATCTTTCTGGTGCGCAGCAGGGCAAAGCCGGATATGCTGCTGTGAAAGGGATTAGCTTGAGGAAGTGGGCCTGTTACCTGCCCTGGCTGCTACTCTACCTGCACACTCTACACAATCACACACACACACACAGCCAGTGGAGGGGTGGATGGAGAGGAGGGAGGGAGGGAGAGAGAGGTTGAAAGGTATCTCAACACAAAAGAACCATGACCATGCTGTGGTCACCTGGCTGCCCAGGAGGAGGTGATAGAGGGGAGGAGGAGGATGGAGGGGAGGAGGAGGTGATAGAGGGGATGAGGAGGATGGAGGGAGGGAGGGAGGAGGTGATAGAGGGGAGGAGGAGGATGGAGGAGGAGGAGGATGGAGGGAGGATAGAGGGGAGGAGGATATAGGGAGGATAGAGGGGAGGAGGATGGAGGGAGGGAGGATGGAGGAGGATGGAGGGAGGGAGGAGGTGATAGAGGGGATGAGGAGGATGGAGGGAGGGAGGATGGAGGGAGGGAGGAGGGAGGGAGGAGGGAGGAGGTGATAGAGGGGAGGAGGAGGATGGAGGGAGGGAGGATGGAGGGAGGATAGAGGGGAGGAGGATGGAGGGAGGGAGGATGGAGGCGGATGGAGGGAGGGAGGAGGTGATAGAGGGGATGAGGAGGATGGAGGTGATAGAGGAAGGAGGAGGATGGAGGGAGGGAGGAGGTGATAGAGTGAGGAGGAGGATGGAGGGAGGAGGTGATAGTGAGGAGGAGGAGGTGATAGAGGGGAGGAGGAGGATGAGGGAGGGAGGTGGTGATAGAGGGGAGGAGGGAGGAGGTGATAGAGGGGAGGAGGATGGAGGGAGGGGGTACTGAATGGAGGAGGAGGATGGAGGGATGAGGAGGGAGGATGGAGGGAGGAGGTACTGAATGGATGAGGAGGAGGGAGGGAGGAGGAGGAGGGAGGGAGGAGGAGGAGGGAGGGAGGAGGAGGAGGGAGGGAGGAGGAGGAGGAGGGAGGATGGAGGGAGGGAGGAGGTACTGAATGGATGAGGAGGATGGAGGGAGGAGGAGGAGGGAGGAGGGAGGGAGGATGGAGGGAGGAGGTACTGAATGGATGAGGAGGAGGGAGGGAGGAGGAGGATGGAGGGAGGAGGAGGAGGGAGGATGGAGGGAGGAGGTACTGAATGGATGAGGAGGAGGGAGGGATGAGGAGGAGGGAGGATGATGTTGGAGGGAGGAAGTAGGAGGACGGCGCTATATCACTACATCAGCTCGGTGGAGTCCACTACAGACCACTACGCTGCAGACCACTGACCACTACGCTGCAGACCACTGACCACTACGCGGCAGACCACTACATTACAGACCACTACACGTCAGACCACTACGCTGCAGACCACTGACCACTACGCGGCAGACCACTACACTACAGACCACTACACGGCAGACCACTACACGGCAGACCACTACACGGCAGACCACTACACGGCAGACCACTACACGGCAGACCACTACACGGCAGACCACTACACGGCAGACCACTACACGGCAGACCACTACACGGCAGACCACTACACGGCAGACCACTACACGGCAGACCACTACACTGCAGACCACTACACGGCAGACCACTACACGGCAGACCACTACACTGCAGACCACTACACGTCAGACCACTACACTGCAGACCACTACACTGCAGACCACTACACGGCAGACCACTACGCTACATACCACTACACTGCAGACCACTACACGTCAGACCACTACACTGCAGACCACTACACGTCAGACCACTACACGTCAGACCACTACACTGCAGACCACTACACGTCAGACCACTACACGTCAGACCACTACGCTGCAGACCACTACACGTCAGACCACTACGCTGCAGACCACTACGCTGCAGACCACTACGCTGCAGACCACTACGCTGCAGACCACTACGCTGCAGACCACTACACGGCAGACCACTACACGTCAGACCACTACACGTCAGACCACTACACTGCAGACCACTACACGGCAGACCACTACACGGCAGACCACTACACGGCAGACCACTACACGGCAGACCACTACACGGCAGACCACTACACGGCAGACCACTACACGGCAGACCACTACACGGCAGACCACTACACGGCAGACCACTACACGGCAGACCACTACACGGCAGACCACTACACGGCAGACCACTACACGGCAGACCACTACACGGCAGACCACTACACGGCAGACCACTACACGTCAGACCACTACACGGCAGACCACTACACGGCAGACCACTACACTGCAGACCACTACACTGCAGACCACTACACTACAGACCACTACACTGCAGACCACTACACTGCAGACCACTACACGGCAGACCACTACACTGCAGACCACTACACTGCAGACCACTACACTGCAGACCACTACGCTACAGACCACTACGCTGCAGACCACCACGCTGCAGACCACTACACTGCAGACCACTACACTGCAGACCACTACACTGCAGACCACTACACTGCAGACTACTACACTGCAGACCACTACACTGCAGACCACTACACTGCAGACCACTACACTACAGACCACTACACTGCAGACCACTACGCTGCAGACCACTACACTACAGACCACTACACTGCAGACCACTACACTACAGACCACTACGCTGCAGACCACTACACTGCAGACCACTACACTACAGACCACTACTCCACTATAGATCACAACATCAGCTCACTCTCGGAGAGGCTTTGTATCCTACCTGCAGCGTGGAACGTCCACACCTCATCATAAACAGATCCAAGGAGTGAAATACAGAGACGAGATCACAGCTGTTCTCTAAGACACCTGCAGTAACACAAAGGTCACCTGCCACTAGAGACAGAAGATAGGAGAACCCATATAAAGGTCACCTGCCACAAGAGACAGAAGATAGGAGAACCCATATAAAGGTCACCTGACACTAGAGACAGAAGATAGGAGAACCCATATAAAAGGTCACCTACCCCTAGAGACAGAAGATAGGAGAACCCATATAAAGGTCACCTGCCACAAGAGACAGAAGATAGGAGAACCCATATAAAGGTCACCTGCCACAAAAAACAGAAGATAGGAGAACCCATATAAAGGTCACCTGCCACTAGAGACAGAAGACAGGAGAACCCATATAAAAGGTCACCTGCCCCTAGACAGAAGATAGGAGAACCCATATAAAGGTCACCTGACACTAGAGACAGAAGATAGGAGAACCCATATAAAAGGTCACCTACCCCTAGAGACAGAAGATAGGAGAACCCATATAAAGGTCACCTGCCACAAGAGACAGAAGATAGGAGAACCCATATAAAGGTCACCTGCCACAAAAAACAGAAGATAGGAGAACCCATATAAAGGTCACCTGCCACTAGAGACAGAAGACAGGAGAACCCATATAAAAGGTCACCTGCCCCTAGAGACAGAAGATAGGAGAACCCATATAAAGGTCACCTGCCCCTAGAGACAGAAGACAGGAGAACCCATATAAAGGTCACCTGTCACTAGAGACAGAAGATAGGAGAACCCATATAAAGGTCACCTGCCCCTAGAGACAGAAGACAGGAGAACCCATATAAAGGTCACCTGACACTAGAGACAGAAGATAGGAGAACCCATATAAAGGTCACCTGCGACTAGAGACAGAAGATAGGAGAACCCATATAAAGGTCACCTGACACTAGAGACAGAAGATAGGAGAACCCATATAAAGGTCACCTGCCACTAGAGACAGAAGATAGGAGAACCCATATAAAGGTCACCTGGCCCTAGAGACAGAAGACAGGAGAACCCATATAAAGGTCACCTGACACTAGAGACAGAAGATAGGAGAACCCATATAAAGGTCACCTGCCACTAAAGACAGAAGAACCCATATAAATTCGTGTTAATTGACATTATTTAATTGAACAAGTATAAGATCTCCTAATCAGTGTTAACCTGCTCTAGTCTCAACAGCAGCACTAATACAGACATATGCTACAGAGAGAGAGAGAAGAGAGGAGAGACGAAAGAGAAGAGAGAAGAGAGAGGAGAGAAGAGAGGAGAGAGAGGAGAGAAGAGAGAGGAGAGAGAGGAGAGCGAGAGAGAGAAGCGGAGAATAGGAGAGCGAGAATAGTAGAAGCGAGAGCGAGAATAGGAGAGGAGAGCGAGAATAGGAGAGGAGAGCGAGAATAGGAGAGGAGAGCGAGAATAGGAGAGGAGAGCGAGAGAGGAGAATAGAGATAAGGAGCATCCTGCTGTAGTGTCACCATTCAGACCTGTTACTGTATGAAAGTCAATCACTTTATATACTTGTTTATATAAACATAGAGTAATACTAGTGTTGTAAATCAAATTGTCCGCGGTCACTTCCAATATCTTCTTCCTGATTCCATGTTCTACTGAATACTCTGAGCACCTTCAGAGGAGTTGGCCTGGCATACGACTTGTCAACACAGAGTGACACGGCCTCAGAGCAGACAGTCAAGGTGTGAGTGAGTGAGCCAGAGAGAGAAAGAGAGAGAGAGAGAGAAAGAGAGAGGAGTGAGTGAGTGAGTGAGACAGAGAGGAGTGAGTGAGATGAAAGGGGGTTTATTTCCCTTTTATTATTGTCTTTTATTAACTCAGGGATTTACGGGACGAGCCCAGGTCCCCCAAGGACAACTCTTTGTCTTAGCGACGCACACCCATAAACCCTGCTGGGGTTCGGACACAGCGCCACACACACACACCTCTTCCCAGAACGCATCACACTCACCACGACCTTCGCACAGGCATCACCCCCCTCCACACCCCCCACCTGCACGTGTCACTGGCCAGCCCATCCAACCGTGGGACAGATGAGGGGGGAGAGAAAGACCAGTGTCATCCTCGGGGATGTTCACCCCCCTCACGGCTGGAGGAGAGGAACAGGAAATCTCTCTCCTTCCACAGACCTCCTTTATAGGTCACATCTCCTCACCCCTCCGAAAGGGCAGGGTCTCCTCTCCCTCCCTACAGTATATGACTGATACACGAGGATCCCCATTGGACAACCCGGAACAAGTGGACAGGATGAGGGGCTGGTTGACTGAAGGATGTCATCACGCCCAGTCATCACTGGCCAGGACGTCATTGTAAATTACAATTTGTTCTGAATGAACTTACATACATATATAGTAATACACAGTAATACATACAGTCACTGAAATAACTGCGCAGGCAGGCAGGCAAACAGACAGACAGACAGACAGCCACCCTCTGCTCTGACAGCCATAAGGAAGGCCCTGGTAGACAGACAGACAGACAGACAGAGCCACCCTCTGCTCTGACAGCCATAAGGAAGGCCCTGGTAGACAGACAGACAGACAGACAGACAGACAGACAGACAGACAGACAGAGCCACCCTCTGCTCTGACAGCCATAAGGAAGGCCCTGGCAGACAGACAGACAGACAGACAGAGCCACCCTCTGCTCTGACAGCCATAAGGAAGGCCCTGGCAGACAGACAGACAGACAGACAGAGCCACCCTCTGCTCTGACAGCCATAAGGAAGGCCCTGGCAGACAGACAGACAGAGCCACCCTCTGCTCTGACAGCCATAAGGTAGGCCCTGGCAGACAGCTAGCATCAGCCCTGCTGAAGACAGGGGGTCAGATCATGTTACAGTGGTGTGGTGGCTCCTCTCCTCTCCTCTCCTCTCCTCTCCTCTCCTCTCCTCTCCTCTCCTCTCCGTGTAATGACAGCATGGTTAACATCTCAACATGGAGGGAGGGAGAGAGGCTGAATACTCAGCATGGGGGTCACTGTGTTGCAGTTAACCACTCTGGAGAAGGGAGAAGAACATCGGGCAAGGCAGGAGGGGCAGGGCTTAGGGTAGACAGAGAGAGAGCGTGTGGCCAGTCAGAGGTCAGAGGTGAACCCGCCACGTGACCGCTCACAGAGACAGCTCTCTGACAGATTGGCCCCTCTCTATCCCTCCGTCCATATTTTTTCTCTCTCTCCCTCTTTTTCACTCTCTCCCCTCTACCTCTGCCTCCCTCTCGCTCCCTCTGCCCCCTCCCTCTCGCCCCCTCCTCCAGGGTTATGCATCTCTTCAGCTTGATCTACCCTACTCCTCCCCCTCTCTCCCCCCTCCTCCAGGGTTATGCATCTCTTCAGCTTGATCTACCCTACTCCTCCCCCTCTCTCCTCCCTCCTCCAGGGTTATGCATCTCTTCAGCTTGATCTACCCTACTCCTCCCCCTCTCTCTCCCCCCTCCTCCAGGGTTATGCATCTCTTCAGCTTGATCTACCCTACTCCTCCCCCTCTCTCTCCTCCCTCCTCCAGGGTTATGCATCTCTTCAGCTTGATCTACCCTACTCCTCCCCCTCTCTCCCCCCTCCTCCAGGGTTATGCATCTCTTCAGCTTGATCTACCCTACTCCTCCCCCTCTCTCCTCCCTCCTCCAGGGTTATGCATCTCTTCAGCTTGATCTACCCTACTCCTCCCCCTCTCTCTCCTCCCTCCTCCAGGGTTATGCATCTCTTCAGCTTGATCTACCCTACTCCTCCCCCTCTCTCCTCCCTCCTCCAGGGTTATGCATCTCTTCAGCTTGATCTACCCTACTCCTCCCCCTCCCCCCTCCCTGAAGATTGCTCCACTGTCCACTGTGACCTTTGACCTGGTGATCTGAGTGCAATTACAGTGAGGAGAGAAAGGAGAGAGAGAGAGAGGGAGGGAAGAAATAGAAGAGGGTAGGTAGAAGAACGGAGAGATGATGAGAGCTGCAGGTTTCAAAACAAGATAAACGCTCCGAGACAAATGGAAAGGAGGGACAAACACCAATAGATTAATACAGACCAAAAGCTATTTTTTAGACTCCATGTGTTCAGAGACTACTGCCTCCTTTCCTCTCCTTCCCCCCCCTCTCCTCTCCTTCCTCCCTCCCTCTCCTCTGGCAGCCTCTCCCCCCCCCTCCTCTCCTCTCTGAGTGAAGAGAGACAAGATGGAGAGAAAGGGGGATATGGATGGAGGAGAGAAGATGGAGAAAGAAAGGGGTGAGGAGATGCTGAAGGGGGAGGGACGGAGTGGACAGGCTGTGACAGGGGTGATGCACTCTGAACTGTGATGTCATAGCTCTCAGAGACAAAGGCACAGGACCAAGGACACCCCAAGCGCTGTGAACCCTCCTCTCCTGTCTATCCCCTGTGAACCCTCCTTCTCCTCAGTCTATCCCCTGTGAACCCTCCTCTCCTCAGTCTATCCCCTGTGAACCCTCCTCTCCTCAGTCTATCCCCTGTGAACCCTCCTCTCCTCAGTCTATCCCCTGTGAACCCTCCTCTCCTCAGTCTATCCCCTGTGAACCCTCCTCTCCTCAGTCTATCCCCTGTGAACCCTCCTCTCCTCAGTCTATCCCCTGTGAACCCTCCTCTCCTCAGTCTATCCCCTGTGAACCCTCCTCTCCTCAGTCTATCCCCTGTGAACCCTCCTCTCCTCAGTCTATCCCCTGTGAACCCTCCTTCTCCTCAGTCTATCCCCTGTGAACCCTCCTCTCCTCAGTCTATCCCCTGTGAACCCTCCTCTCCTCAGTCTATCCCCTGTGAACCCTCCTTCTCCTCAGTCTATCCCCTGTGAACCCTCCTCTCCTCAGTCTATCCCCTGTGAACCCTCCTCTCCTCAGTCTATCCCCTGTGAACCCTCCTCTCCTCAGTCTATCCCCTGTGAACCCTCCTCTCCTCAGTCTATCCCCTGTGAACCCTCCTCTCCTCAGTCTATCCCCTGTGAACCCTCCTTCTCCTCAGTCTATCCCCTGTGAACCCTCCTCTCCTCAGTCTATCCCCTGTGAACCCTCCTCTCCTCAGTCTATCCCCTGTGAACCCTCCTTCTCCTCAGTCTATCCCCTGTGAACCCTCCTCTCCTCAGTCTATCCCCTGTGAACCCTCCTCTCCTCAGTCTATCCCCTGTGAACCCTCCTCTCCTCAGTCTATCCCCTGTGAACCCTCCTCTCCTCAGTCTATCCCCTGTGAACCCTCCTCTCCTCAGTCTATCCCCTGTGAACCCTCCTCTCCTCAGTCTATCCCCTGTGAACCCTCCTCTCCTCAGTCTATCCCCTGTGAACCCTCCTCTCCTCAGTCTATCCCCTGTGAACCCTCCTCTCCTCAGTCTATCCCCTGTGAACCCTCCTCTCCTCAGTCTATCCCCTGTGAACCCTCCTCTCCTCAGTCTATCCCCTGTGAACCCTCCTTCTCCTCAGTCTATTCCCTGAGAACCCTCCTTCTCCTCAGTCTATTCCCTGAGAACCCTCCTTCTCCTCAGTCTATTCCCTGAGAACCCTCCTTCTCCTCAGTCTATTCCCTGTGAACCCTCCTTCTCCTTGCCCTCATCTCTCTCTATCCCCTGTGTATAGATTACACCGGGAGTCATTGATCAGAATACTCAGCCGTGTGTGTGTGACCATCGAAACTCCACACTCCCAATTTATAAATGCATAACAAACAAAAGTGTTTGAATTATAGGATATAATCTCTGCAGCAGTATAAAAGCATACTGTTCTGGCCAATAAGTAATATACTATCAAGCGTCTGTATGTGATGAAGCATCTATATGTCCATGTATACTGGACTGTTATCTTGAGCAGGAATATCATCTAAATGACCTCCCTGAGCTTCTCCTATGAGGGCGTTCTATTAGATTAGAGGCAGAGGGTAGCATTTCAGCTAAACCAATCACGCGGCCTTAATGACATCAGAGGTGACGGCAGGTTGACCTCTAACCCTCTCTGGCCGGCTGCTGCAGAAAGGACCCCCAGTCTGATTTGACAGTCCTCTGTCCCTCATTAACTGACACCTACAGATGCAGAGAGGGAGAGGCATCTAGTCTAATGTGACAGGCTAGGAGGGGAACCTGGTCTAACGTGACAGGCTAGGAGAGGAACCTGGTCTACTGTGACAGGCTAGGAGAGGGAGAGGAACCTGGTCTACTGTGACAGGCTAGGAGAGGAACCTGGTCTAACGTGACAGGCTAGGAGAGGAACCTGGTCTACTGTGACAGGCTAGGAGAGGTAGAGGAACCTGGTCTACTGTGACAGGCTAGGAGAGGAACCTGGTCTAACGTGACAGGCTAGGAGAGGAACCTGGTCTACTGTGACAGGCTAGGAGAGGAACCTGGTCTACTGTGACAGGCTAGGAGGGGAACCTGGTCTACTGTGACAGGCTAGGAGAGGGAGAGGAACCTGGTCTACTGTGACAGGCTAGGAGAGGAACCTGGTCTAACGTGACAGGCTAGGAGAGGAACCTGGTCTACTGTGACAGGCTAGGAGAGGAACCTGGTCTACTGTGACAGGCTAGGAGGGGAACCTGGTCTACTGTGACAGGCTAGGAGGGGAACCTGGTCTACTGTGACAGGCTAGGAGAGGAACCTGGTCTACTGTGACAGGCTAGGAGAGGAACCTGGTCTAACGTGACAGGCTAGGAGAGGAACCTGGTCTACTGTGACAGGCTAGGAGAGGAACCTGGTCTACTGTGACAGGCTAGGAGAGGAGCCTGGTCTAACGTGACAGGCTAGGAGAGGAACCTGGTCTAACGTGACAGGCTAGGAGAGGAACCTGGTCTAACGTGACAGGCTAGGAGAGGAACCTGGTCTAACGTGACAGGCTAGGAGAGGAACCTGGTCTAACGTGACAGGCTAGGAGAAGAACCTGGTCTAACGTGACAGGCTAGGAGAGGAACCTGGTCTACTGTGATAGGCTAGGAGAGGAACCTGGTCTAACGTGACAGGCTAGGAGAGGAACCTGGTCTACTGTGACAGGCTAGGAGAGGAACCTGGTCTACTGTGACAGGCTAGGAGAGGAACCTGGTCTACTGTGACAGGCTAGGAGAGGAACCTGGTCTACTGTGACAGGCTAGGAGAGGAACCTGGTCTACTGTGACAGGCTAGGAGAGGAACCTGGTCTAATGTGACAGGCTAGGAGAGGAACCTGGTCTACTGTGACAGGCTAGGAGAGGAACCTGGTCTAATGTGACAGGCTAGGAGAGGAACCTGGTCTAATGTGACAGGCTAGGAGAGGAACCTGGTCTAATGTAAAAGGCTAGGAGAGGAACCTGGTCTACTGTGACAGGCTAGGAGAGGAACCTGGTCTAATGTGACAGGCTAGGAGAGGAACCTGGTCTAATGTGACAGGCTAGGAGAGGAACCTGGTCTAATGTGACAGGCTAGGAGAGGAACCTGGTCTAATGTGACAGGCTAGGAGAGGAACCTGGTCTACTGTGACAGGCTAGGAGAGGAACCTGGTCTACTGTGACAGGCTAGGAGAGGTACCTGGTCTGATGGTACAGGCTAGGAGAGGAACCTGGTCTAATGTGACAGGCTAGGAGGGGAACCTGGTCTACTGTGACAGGCTAGGAGAGGGAGAGGAACCTGGTCTACTGTGACAGGCTAGGAGAGGAACCTGGTCTAACGTGACAGGCTAGGAGAGGAACCTGGTCTACTGTGACAGGCTAGGAGAGGAACCTGGTCTACTGTGACAGGCTAGGAGAGGAACCTGGTCTACTGTGACAGGCTAGGAGGGGAACCTGGTCTACTGTGACAGGCTAGGAGAGGGAGAGGAACCTGGTCTACTGTGACAGGCTAGGAGAGGAACCTGGTCTAACGTGACAGGCTAGGAGAGGAACCTGGTCTAACGTGACAGGCTAGGAGAAGAACCTGGTCTAACGTGACAGGCTAGGAGAGGAACCTGGTCTACTGTGATAGGCTAGGAGAGGAACCTGGTCTAACGTGACAGGCTAGGAGAGGAACCTGGTCTAACGTGACAGGCTAGGAGAGGAACCTGGTCTACTGTGACAGGCTAGGAGAGGAACCTGGTCTACTGTGACAGGCTAGGAGAGGAACCTGGTCTACTGTGACAGGCTAGGAGAGGAACCTGGTCTACTGTGACAGGCTAGGAGAGGAACCTGGTCTACTGTGACAGGCTAGGAGAGGAACCTGGTCTAATGTGACAGGCTAGGAGAGGAACCTGGTCTAATGTGACAGGCTAGGAGAGGAACCTGGTCTAATGTGACAGGCTAGGAGAGGAACCTGGTCTAATGTGACAGGCTAGGAGAGGAACCTGGTCTACTGTGACAGGCTAGGAGAGGAACCTGGTCTACTGTGACAGGCTAGGAGAGGAACCTGGTCTACTGTGACAGGCTAGGAGAGGAACCTGGTCTACTGTGACAGGCTAGGAGAGGAACCTGGTCTGATGGTACAGGCTAGGAGAGGAACCTGGTCTAATGTGACAGGCTAGGAGAGGAACCTGGTCTAATGTGACAGGCTAGGAGAGGGACCTGGTCTACTGTGACAGGCTAGGAGAGGAACCTGGTCTAATGTGACAGGCTAGGAGAGGAACCTGGTCTAACGTGACAGGCTAGGAGGGGAACCTGGTCTAACGTGACAGGCTAGGAGAGGAACCTGGTCTACTGTGACAGACTAGGAGAGGAACCTGGTCTAATGTGACAGGCTAGGAGAGGAACCTGGTCTAACGTGACAGGCTAGGAGAGGAATCTGGTCTACTGTGACAGGCTAGGAGAGGAATCTGGTCTACTGTGACAGGCTAGGAGAGGAACCTGGTCTACTGTGACAGGCTAGGAGAGGAACCTGGTCTACTGTGACAGGCTAGGAGAGGAACCTGGTCTACTGTGACAGGCTAGGAGAGGAACCTGGTCTGATGTTACAGGCTAGGAGGGGAACCTGGTCTAATGTGACAGTCTAGGAGAGGAACCTGGTCTAATGTGACAGGCTAGGAGAGGTACCTGGTCTACCGTGACAGGCTAGGAGAGGAACCTGGTCTAACGTGACAGGCTAGGAGGGGAACCTGGTCTAATGTGACAGGCTAGGAGAGGTACCTGGTCTACTGTGACAGGCTAGGAGAGGAACCTGGTCTAATGTGACAGGCTAGGAGAAGAACCTGGTCTAATGTGACAGGCTAGGAGAGGAACCTGGTCTAACGTGACAGGCTAGGAGGGGAACCTGGTCTAACGTGACAGGCTAGGAGGGGAACCTGGTCTAATGTGACAGGCTAGGAGAGGTACCTGGTCTACTGTGACAGGCTAGGAGAGGAACCTGGTCTAATGTGACAGGCTAGGAGAAGAACCTGGTCTACTGTGACAGGCTAGGAGAGGCACCTGGTCTACTGTGACAGGCTAGGAGAGGCACCTGGTCTACTGTGACAGGCTAGGAGAGGAACCTGGTCTGATGTTACAGGCTAGGAGAAGAACCTGGTCTAATGTGACAGGCTAGGAGAGGAACCTGGTCTAACGTGACAGGCTAGGAGAGGAACGTGGTCTAACGTGACAGGCTAGGAGAGGAACCTGGTCTACTGTGACAGGCTAGGAGAGGAACCTGGTTATGGAACCCCTACCTGTCCCAGACCTGCTGTTTTCAACTCTTAATGATCGGCTATGAAAAGCCAACAGATTTATTCCTGATTATTATTTGACCATGCTTGTCAGTTATGAACATTTTGAAAATCTTGGCTCTCTCTAATTTTCTCCTTCTCTCTTTCTTTCTCTCGGAGGACCTGGGCCCTAGGACCATGCGTCGGGACTGCCGCCCGTGGTGACTCCTTGCTGTCCCCAGTCCGCCTGGCCTTGCTGCTATTCCAGTTTCAGCTGTTCTGCCTGCGGTTATGGAACCGCCACCTGTCCCAGACCTGTTGTTTTTCAACTCTTGATGATCGGCTATGAAAAGCCAACTGAAAATTATTCATGATTATTATTTGATCATGCTTGTCACTTATGAACATTTTTGAACATCTTGGCATAGTTCTGTTATAATCTCCACCCGGCACAGCCAGAAGAGGACTGGCCACCCCTCATAGCCTGGTTCCTCTCTAGGTTTCTTCCTAGGTTTTGGCCTTTCTAGGGAGTTTTTCCTAGCCACCGTGCTTCTACACCTGCATTACTAGCTGTTTGGGGTTTTAGGCTGGGTGTCTGTACAGCACTTCGAGATATTAGCTGATGTACGAAGGGCTATATAAAATAAAATTGATTGATTGATTGATTGAACCTGGTCTAACGTGACAGGCTAGGAGGGGAACCTGGTCTAACGTGACAGGCTAGGAGGGGAACCTGGTCTAACGTGACAGGCTAGGAGGGGAACCTGGTCTAACGTGACAGGCTAGGAGGGGAACCTGGTCTAACGTGACAGGCTAGGAGGGGAACCTGGTCTAACGTGACAGGCTAGGAGAGGAACCTGGTCTAACGTGACAGGCTAGGAGGGGAACCTGGTCTAACGTGACAGGCTAGGAGGGGAACCTGGTCTAACGTGACAGGCTAGGAGGGGAACCTGGTCTAACGTGACAGGCTAGGAGAGGAACCTGGTCTACTGTGACAGGCTAGGAGAGGAACCTGGTCTAATGTGACAGGCTAGGAGGGGAACCTGGTCTAACGTGACAGGCTAGGAGAGGAACCTGGTCTAACGTGACAGGCTAGGAGAGGAACCTGGTCTACTGTGACAGGCTAGGAGAGGAACCTGGTCTAATGTGACAGGCTAGGAGAGGAACCTGGTCTAATGTGACAGGCTAGGAGAGGAACCTGGTCTAATGTGACAGGCTAGGAGAGGAACCTGGTCTACTGTGACAGGCTAGGAGAGGAACCTGGTCTACTGTGACAGGCTAGGAGAGGAACCTGGTCTACTGTGACAGGCTAGGAGAGGAACCTGGTCTACTGTGACAGGCTAGGAGAGGAACCTGGTCTACTGTGACAGGCTAGGAGAGGAACCTGGTCTAATGTGACAGGCTAGGAGAGGTACCTGGTCTACTGTGACAGGCTAGGAGAGGTACCTGGTCTACTGTGACAGGCTAGGAGAGGAACCTGGTCTAATGTGACAGGCTAGGAGAGGAACCTGGTCTAATGTGACAGGCTAGGAGAGGAACCTGGTCTAATGTGACAGTCTAGGAGAGGAACCTGGTCTAATGTGATAGGCTAGGAGAGGATAATGTGTTCTGATGTTCTAATGTGTACTCGGGTCCCTGGGGGACGGACGACTTGGATCCCCGGGGGGGACGATTCAGATCCCTGGGGGGGGACGATTCGGATCCCTGGGGGGGGGGGGGGGGGGGACTCGGGTCCCTGGGGGTACGTGGCCTATCCACAGAGGGTACTTGAGAAGTCTCATGAGACCATAGGCTTCCTGATAACATGAACATGAGGGGGCACCCGCAGAGGTACTCCGGTGGTACAGTAACCGAAAAAGGTTGGGAACCACTGTAACTAGAGAGTATGAGAACGGTCGTAAGTCACATGTACGTCTTGTTTAGAATACGTGTCGTTAAGAAGCGTTCCACTGATTAAAATACTACTAAAGAACAACGTGGTGGTGAGAAAGAGAACATACGTCAGCTGAGAGTTAATCTGATGTGGACAGCAGGAGGGAGGAGGGAGGCAGGCTGAGGAGTGTGGGAATGAGAGGAGGAGAAATAAACGTGTGAGGCTTTACGGATTAGAGATGAAAGAAGAGGAGACGTGGGGAGTAGTGGGGAGACGCAGCGAGACATGGGGAAGCACAGGGGAGACAGGGGGGGAGGGTGCAGAGGAGGTGCGAGGAGAGGCGCGGGAGGCTTTGCAGTCCTGGAGAGGACCGTCTTTACCCAGAGTCGAAGCTGATGCCCTTTAAACTGCTGGAGCTCTACCTCTCTCTCTCTCACACACACACACACAAAGTGCCCTTCTCTCTGCTTTCTCTTTTCCTCCTCAAATGGCAGATGTGAAGGAGAAACAAGCTCCACAGCTGCCCTCATAGATGACAGAGAGGGATGAGAAGGGGGAGAGAGGAGAAGGAAGAGGAGAAGAGAGGAGAAGGGAAAGGATAAGAGAAGGGACAGGAGAAGAGAGGAGAAGGAAGATGATAAGAGAAGGGAAGAGAGGAGAAGGGAAGAGAGGAGAGGAGAGAAGAGAGGAGAAGAGAGGAGAAGGGAAGAGAGGAGAAGGGAAGAGAGGAGAAGGGAAGAGAGGAGAAGGGAAGAGAGGAGAAGAGAGATGAGAGGAGAAGGGAGGAGAGAGGAGTGGATGTGACACTCAAATCCCTCAGACAGACGTGCCTATAGACCAGCCAGCCAGGAGCGACAAGACAGACCTCACCCCTTTACATTCCCAAACCGTTAACAGCCACCATCTAGATACCACGATATTTACATCTTATCTACCTATCTAGATACCACCATATTTACATCTTATCTACCTATCTATCCATCTAGATACCACCATATCTACATCCTATCTACCTATCTACCCATCTAGATACCACCATATTTACATATCTACCCATCTAGATACCACCATATCTACCCATCTAGATACCACCATATTTACATCTTATCTACCTATCTACCCATCTAGATACCACCATATTTACATCTTATCTACCTATCTAGATACCACCATATTTACATCCTATCTAGATACCACCATACCTACATCCTATCTATCCATCTAGATACCACCATATCTACATCCTATCTACCCATCTAGATACCACCATATCTACATCCTATCTACCCATCTAGATACCACCATATTTACATCCTATCTAGATACCACCATATCTACATCCTATCTATCCATCTAGATACCACCATATCTACCCATCTAGATACCACCATATCTACATCCTATCTATCCATCTAGATACCACCATATCTACATCCTATCTACCTATCTACCTATCTACCCATCTAGATACCACCATATCTACATCCTATCTACCTATCTACCTATCTACCCATCTAGATACCACCATATCTACCTATCTACCCATCTAGATACCACCATATCTACATCCTATCTACCTATCTACCCATCTAGATACCACCACATCTACATCCTATCTACCTATCTATCCATCTAGATACCACCATATCTACATCCTACCTATCCATCTAGATACCACCATATTTACATCCTATCTAGATACCACCATATCTACATCCTATCTATCCATCTAGATACCACGATATATACATCCTATCTATTTATCTATCCATCTAGATACCACCATATTTACATCCTATCTATCCATCTAGATACCACCATATCTACATCCTATCTACCTATCTAGATACCACCATATCTACATCCTATCTACCTATCTAGATACCACCATATTTACATCCTATCTATCCATCTAGATACCACCATATCTACATCCTATCTACCTATCTAGATACCACCATATTTACATCCTATCTATCCATCTAGATACCACCATATCTACATCCTATCTACCTATCTAGATACCACCATATCTACATCCTATCTACCTATCTAGATACCACCATATATACATCCTATCTACCTATCTACCCATCTAGATACCACCATATATACATCCTATCTACCTATCTACCCATCTAGATACCACCATATATACATCCTATCTACCTATCTACCCATCTAGATACCACCATATCTACATCCTATCTACCCATCTAGATACCACCATATCTACATCCTATCTACCTATCTACCCATCTAGATACCACCATATCTACATCCTATCTACCTATCTAGATACCACCATATTTACATCCTACCTACCTATCTAGATACCACCATATCTACATCCTACCTACCTATCTATCCATCTAGATACCACCATATCTACATCCTACCTACCTATCTACCCATCTAGATACCACCATATTTACATCCTATCTACCCATCTAGATACCACCATATCTACATCCTATCTACCTATCTAGATACCACCATATATACATCCTATCTACCCATCTAGATACCACCATATTTACATCCTATCTACCCATCTAGATACCACCATATCTACATCCTATCTACCTATCTAGATATCACCATATTTACATCCTATCTATCCATCTAGATACCACCATATCTACATCCTATCTACCCATCTAGATACCACCATATTTACATCCTATCTACCCATCTAGATACCACCATATCTACATCCTATCTACCCATCTAGATATCACCATATTTACATCCTATCTACCCATCTAGATACCACCATATCTACATCCTATCTACCTATCTAGATACCCCCATATTTACATCCTACCTACCTATCTATCCATCTAGATACCACCATATCTACATCCTACCCATCTACCCATCTAGATACCACCATATCTACATCCTATCGACCTATCTATCCATCTAGATACCACCATATCTACATCCTATCTACCTATCTAGATACCACCATATCTACATCCTATCTACCTATCTACCCATCTAGATACCACCATATTTACATCCTATCTACCCATCTAGATACCACCATATCTACATCCTATCTATCCATCTAGATACCACCATATCTACATTCTATCTATCCATCTAGATACCACCATATCTACATCCTATCTACCCATCTAGATACCACCATATCTACATCCTATCTACCTATCTACCCATCTATATACCACCATATCTACATCCTATCTACCTATCTATCCATCTAGATACCACCATATTTACATCCTATCTACCTATCTAGATACCACCATATCTACATCCTATCTACCTATCTAGATACCACCATATCTACATCCTATCTACCTATCTAGATACCACCATATCTACATCCTATCTACCTATCTAGATACCACCATATATACATCCTATCTACCTATCTACCCATCTAGATACCACCATATATACATCCTATCTACCTATCTACCCATCTAGATAACACCATATATACATCCTATCTACCTATCTACCCATCTAGATACCACCATATCTACATCCTATCTATCCATCTAGATACCACCATATATACATCCTATCTATTTATCTATCCATCTAGATACCACCATATTTACATCCTATCTATCCATCTAGATACCACCATATCTACATCCTATCTACCTATCTAGATACCACCATATATACATCCTATCTACCTATCTACCCATCTAGATACCACCATATATACATCCTATCTACCTATCTACCCATCTAGATACCACCATATATACATCCTATCTACCTATCTACCCATCTAGATACCACCATATCTACATCCTATCTACCCATCTAGATACCACCATATCTACATCCTATCTACCCATCTAGATACCACCATATCTACATCCTATCTACCTATCTACCCATCTAGATACCACCATATCTACATCCTATCTACCTATCTACCCATCTAGATACCACCATATCTACATCCTATCTACCTATCTAGATACCACCATATTTACATCCTATCTACCTATCTAGATACCACCATATTTACATCCTACCTACCTATCTAGATACCACCATATCTACATCCTACCTACCTATCTATCCATCTAGATACCACCATATCTACATCCTACCTACCTATCTACCCATCTAGATACCACCATATTTACATCCTATCTACCCATCTAGATACCACCATATCTACATCCTATCTACCCATCTAGATACCACCATATTTACATCCTATCTACCCATCTAGATACCACCATATCTACATCCTATCTATCCATCTAGATACCACCATATCTACATCCTATCTACCTATCTAGATACCACCATATTTACATCCTATCGACCTATCTAGATACCACCATATCTACATCCTATCTACCCATCTAGATACCACCATATCTACATCCTATCTACCTATCTAGATATCACCATATTTACATCCTATCTATCCATCTAGATACCACCATATCTACATCCTATCTACCCATCTAGATACCACCATATCTACATCCTATCTACCCATCTAGATATCACCATATTTACATCCTATCTACCCATCTAGATACCACCATATCTACATCCTATCTACCTATCTAGATACCCCCATATTTACATCCTACCTACCTATCTATCCATCTAGATACCACCATATCTACATCCTACCCATCTACCCATCTAGATACCACCATATCTACATCCTATCGACCTATCTATCCATCTAGATACCACCATATCTACATCCTATCTACCTATCTAGATACCACCATATTTACATCCTATCTACCTATCTAGATACCACCATATTTACATCCTATCTACCTATCTAGATACCACCATATCTACATCCTATCTACCTATCTACCCATCTAGATACCACCATATTTACATCCTATCTACCCATCTAGATACCACCATACCTACATCCTATCTATCCATCTAGATACCACCATATCTACATCCTATCTATCCATCTAGATACCACCATATCTACATCCTATCTACCCATCTAGATACCACCATATCTACATCCTATCTACCTATCTACCCATCTATATACCACCATATCTACATCCTATCTACCTATCTATCCATCTAGATACCACCATATTTACATCCTATCTACCTATCTAGATACCACCATATCTACATCCTATCTACCTATCTAGATACCACCATATCTACATCCTATCTACCTATCTAGATACCACCATATCTACATCCTATCTATCTATCTAGATACCACCATATATACATCCTATCTACCTATCTACCCATCTAGATACCACCATATATACATCCTATCTACCTATCTACCCATCTAGATAACACCATATATACATCCTATCTACCTATCTACCCATCTAGATACCACCATATATACATCCTATCTACCCATCTATATACCACCATATCTACATCCTATCTACCTATCTACCCATCTAGATACCACCATATTTACATCCTATCTACCTATCTAGATACCACCATATCTACATCCTATCTACCCATCTAGATACCACCATATCTACATCCTATCTACCCATCTAGATACCACCATATCTACATCCTATCTACCTATCTACCCATCTAGATACCACCATATCTACATCCTATCTACCTATCTAGATACCACCATATTTACATCCTATCTACCTATCTAGATACCACCATATCTACATCCTATCTACCCATCTAGATACCACCATATTTACATCCTATCTACCCATCTAGATACCACCATATCTACATCCTATCTACCTATCTAGATACCACCATATTTACATCCTATCGACCTATCTAGATACCACCATATCTACATCCTATCTACCCATCTAGATACCACCATATCTACATCCTATCTACCTATCTAGATATCACCATATTTACATCCTATCTATCCATCTAGATACCACCATATCTACATCCTATCTACCCATCTAGATATCACCATATTTACATCCTATCTACCCATCTAGATACCACCATATCTACATCCTATCTACCTATCTACCCATCTAGATACCACCATATCTACATCCTACCTACCTATCTATCCATCTAGATACCACCATATCTACATCCTACCCATCTACCCATCTAGATACCACCATATCTACATCCTATCGACCTATCTATCCATCTAGATACCACCATATCTACATCCTATCTACCTATCTAGATACCACCATATTTACATCCTATCTACCTATCTAGATACCACCATATTTACATCCTATCTACCTATCTAGATACCGCCATATCTACATCCTATCTACCTATCTACCCATCTAGATACCACCATATTTACATCCTATCTACCCATCTAGATACCACCATATCTACATCCTATCTATCCATCTAGATACCACCATATCTACATCCTATCTACCCATCTAGATACCACCATATCTACATCCTATCTATCCATCTAGATACCACCATATCTACATCCTATCTACCCATCTAGATACCACCATATCTACATCCTATCTACCTATCTACCCATCTATATACCACCATATCTACATCCTACCTATCTATCCATCTAGATACCACCATATTTACATCCTATCTACCTATCTAGATACCACCATATCTACATCCTATCTACCTATCTAGATACCACCATATCTACATCCTATCTACCTATCTACCCATCTAGATACCCCCATATCTACATCCTATCTACATATCTACCTATCTATCCATCCATCTCAAAGGACCCTAATATGAATCTAATTTCCCTACAACAGTTTCTCAAATCTAGTCCTGGATTAACGAAGCATCTCCAACACCGCAACACCCTTCCACACAACACAGCTGACGTCTTACATTTGTTGACATGTTTCTCTGATTGGTTGGGAAGTAAAACCATAGCAACAATCAATATCACTGTGTGCTTTGATCCCCTCATCTATAATGTACATTTTCTCTCCTCCTCCATCCTGAGCAGTGGGTCCATTATGTAATAAGGCTATTAGAAAACCAGTGTATTGTAGGGGCATGTAGCATGCTGGTAGTGTATGTGTGTGTGTGTGTGTGTGTGTGTGTGTGTGTGTGTGTGTGTGTGTGTGTGTGTGTGTGTGTGTGTGTGTGTGTGTGTGTACGCAGTATGCACCTCATCATGGCTGGCAGCTTGGTTGGTAGTGGAGGAGATGAAAGGTATGGCATGGAGAGAGACAGGAAGGGGAGAAGAGAGGGGAGGAGAGGAGAGGAAGGGGAGGGGAGGAGAGAGGAAGGGGAGGAGAGAGGAAGGGGAGGAGAGAGGAAGGGGAGGAGAGAGAAGGGAGGAGAGAGAAGGGAGGAGAGAGACGGGAGGAGAGAGACGGGAGGAGAGAGATGGGGAAGAGAGAGAAGGGGAAGAGAGAGATGGGGAAGAGAGAGATGGGGCGAGGAGGAGAGCAAAGGGGAAGGAGAGGGGAGGAGAGAGGAAGGGTTAGGGGTTAGGGGGACGCAGGGAGAGAGAGCATCCCTGTACACACACACACGCGCGCACACAGGCCAAGGATCATCAACTAGATTCAGCCGTGGGCCGTCCCAGCAACCAGATCACAGAGAGGTCCCGGCAATCAGACCACAGAGAGGTCCCGGCAATCAGACCACAGAGAGGTCCCGGCAACCAGATCACCGAGAGGTCCCGGCAACCAGATCACCGAGAGGTCCCGGCAATCAGATCACAGAGAGGTCCCAACAATCAGACCACAGAGAGGTCCCGGCAACCAGATCACAGAGAGGTCCCGGCAACCAGATCACAGAGAGGTCCCGGCAATCAGATCACAGAGAGGTCCCAACAACCAGACCACCGAGAGGTCCCAGCAATCAGATCACAGAGAGGTCCCAGCAACCAGATCACCGAGAGGTCCCAGCAACCAGATCACCGAGAGGTCCCAGCAACCAGATCACAGAGAGGTCCCAGCAACCAGATCACAGAGAGGTACCAGCAACCAGATCACCGAGAGGTACCAGCAACCAGATCACCGAGAGGTACCAGCAACCAGATCACCGAGAGGTACCAGCAACCAGATCACCGAGAGGTACCAGCAACCAGACCACCGAGAGGTACCAGCAACCAGACCACCGAGAGGTACCAGCAACCAGACCACCGAGAGGTCCCAGCAACCAGATCACCGAGAGGTACCAGCAACCAGATCACCGAGAGGTCCCAGCAACCAGATCACCGAGAGGTACCAGCAACCAGATCACCGAGAGGTACCAGCAACCAGATCACCGAGAGGTCCCAGCAACCAGATCACAGAGAGGTCCCAGCAACCAGATCACAGAGAGGTCCCAGCAACCAGATCACAGAGAGGTCCCAGCAACCAGATCACAGAGAGGTCCCAGCAATCAGAGAGGTCCCAGCAATCAGATCACCGAGAGGTCCCAGCCATCGATCTCAAAACAAAATATTTTTGTATGGAATTTCTGTAAGTTGAGTCTCAGAGCTGTGTTATCTCACACACAGCCGGGTGTTAACGCTGCACAAAGGGAGTAAATCAGTAAGCGAGCATAGCATTGTGAGCAATCACTGCATGGCTCGACGTTATTGAAAACCAAAATACGCTCTTAGGCCGGGCCGAGCTGGCGGGTTGGCTTGCTGCAGACCAGTCAATATCCCCAGACATGCTTGACAATTTATCATTTTTCTGCTCTCATTTTTCACATATTGACAAAGTGTTTGTCCATTTCTTACGGCGGTATTACATCTGTTTGCCGGATAACTAAAACAAAGACGGGCTTGGGGAGGGTTGCAAGCTATTGTAGAAGTCTCTCTCTCTCAGCACTTAAAAAAACCCATTTAGTCAGTTTCACAACAGTTAACAGCCTTGATGCCGTTTCGATATCAAGCCAAATCCCAGATCTTTAAAGCTAAAGTCACGCATTACTTATTTACAGAACAAACTGTGTAAATATTGAGAAACAGGGCAAGCTGGTAGAGTTCGTGGCACTGTGAGACAATATTCACCATATCTATTTACTGGGATTGGTTTCGTTAGAGCAACGCACGCACACACACACACACACACACACCTCAAAGGAGGAACCTAAGTCATGAATAGAATAACTCTGATCATATTTAAAGAACAGAACAGAGTATTTACCCTGAACGGCCTTTCAGATTTCCATACGCAAAGTAAACCAGAGAGACACACACGTTTGCCAGACAGTGAAGAGAGAGATTCCTCCTGCTACCGTCTGGTTCTGTACTGTAGCAGTATGGTGGTCTGGAGGGATGATTCCTCCTGCTACCGTCTGGTTCTGTACTGTAGCAGTATGGTGGTCTGGAGGGATGATTCCTCCTGCTACCGTCTGGTTCTGTACTGTAGCAGTATGGTGGTCTGGAGGGATGATTCCTCCTGCTACCGTCTGGTTCTGTACTGTAGCAGTATGGTGGTCTGGAGGGATGATTCCTCCTGCTACCGTCTGGTTCTGTACTGTAGCAGTATGTTGGTCTGGAGGGATGATTCCTCCTGCTACCGTCTGGTTCTGTACTGTAGCAGTATGTTGGTCTGGAGGGATGATTCCTCCTGCTACCGTCTGGTTCTGTACTGTAGCAGTATGGTGGTCTGGAGGGATGATTCCTCCTGCTACCGTCTGGTTCTGTACTGTAGCAGTATGTTGGTCTGGAGGGATGATTCCTCCTGCTACCGTCTGGTTCTGTACCGTAGCAGTATGTTGGTCTGGAGGAATGATTCCTCCTGCTACCGTCTGGTTCTGTACTGTAGCAGTATGTTGGTCTGGAGGGATGATTCCTCCTGCTACCGTCTGGTTCTGTACTGTAGCAGTATGTTGGTCTGGAGGGATGATTCCTCCTGCTACCGTCTGGTTCTGTACTGTAGCAGTATGTTGGTCTGGAGGGATGATTCCTCCTGCTACCGTCTGGTTCTGTACTGTAGCAGTATGGTGGTCTGGAGGGATGATTCCTCCTGCTACCGTCTGGTTCTGTACTGTAGCAGTATGTTGGTCTGGAAGGATGATTCCTCCTGCTACCGTCTGGTTCTGTACTGTAGCAGTATGTTGGTCTGGAGGGATGATTCCTCCTGCTACCGTCTGGTTCTGTGGTCTGGAGGGATGATTCCTCCTGCTACCGTCTGGTTCTGTGGTCTGGAGGGATGATTCCTCCTGCTACCGTCTGGTTCTGTGGTCTGGAGGGATGATTCCTCCTGCTACCGTCTGGTTCTGTACCGTAGCAGTATGGTGGTCTGGAGGGATGATTCCTCCTGCTACCGTCTGGTTCTGTGGTCTGGAGGGATGATTCCTCCTGCTACCGTCTGGTTCTGTGGTCTGGAGGGATGATTCCTCCTGCTACCGTCTGGTTCTGTGGTCTGGAGGGCGATTCCTCCTGCTACCGTCTGGTTCTGTGGTCTGGAGGGATGATTCCTCCTGCTACCGTCTGGTTCTGTACTGTAGCAGTATGGTGGTCTGGAGGGATGATTCCTCCTGCTACCGTCTGGTTCTGTACTGTAGCAGTATGTTGGTCTGGAGGGATGATTCCTCCTGCTACCGTCTGGTTCTGTACCGTAGCAGTATGGTGGTCTGGAGGGATGATTCCTCCTGCTACCGTCTGGTTCTGTGGTCTGGAGGGATGATTCCTCCTGCTACCGTCTGGTTCTGTACCGTAGCAGTATGGTGGTCTGGAGGGATGATTCCCCCTGCTACCGTCTGGTTCTGTACTGGAGGATGTGATACAGGAATCGAACCAGGGACTGTAGATGCAGTACCTACTAGGAGCCCATTCCTAGTGAGCTAACACATTTTTCACATTAGTCCACGCCTGGCAGCTTGACTGTCTTCAGTCAGGTGAAAGTGTGTGTGTGTGTGTGTGTGTGTGTGTGTGTCAATGCCTCCAATTAGTGCTCTCATGAGAACAGGCGGGTGACGACAGACAGAGATTGGAAGATCCCGTCGGCAACACAGACATGTCAAAAGTAGTGCACTACATAGGGATTAGGGAGCCATGTGGGACACAGCATGTTGTTTAAAGGCTGCTATCAAGTGCCTGATAATCCATAGTCCAATCCAACCCGTGACGGGTCGAACTGAAACTTCACAGAGTAATGAAGTGACAAGTGGCTGGTTCACAAGCCAACTAATTACTCTCAGGATCTCTATAAACTGACCAGTGTGTAAAACAGAGAGAGGGAGGGAGATGTTCTTCCTCCACACTGTATAACACAAGACGTGTCAATATTTGTTAAATCGGCAAATAGGCTGCGCCTCTCTCAGCGTGGCTAGGCTATCTGCTGGACTCCTCTCTCTCAGCGTGGCTAGGCTATCTGCTGGACTCCTCTCTCTCAGCGTGGCTAGGCTATCTGCTGGACTCCTCTCTCTCAGCGTGGCTAGGCTATCTGCTGGACTCCCCTCTCTCTCAGCGTGGCTAGGCTATCTGCTGGACTCCTCTCTCTCAGCGTGGCTAGGCTATCTGCTGGACTCCCCTCTCTCTCAGCGTGGCTAGGCTATCTGCTGGACTCCTCTCTCTCTCAGCGTGGCTAGGCTATCTGCTGGACTCCTCTCTCTCAGCGTGGCTAGGCTATCTGCTGGACTCCTCTCTCTGCGTGGCTAGGCTATCTGCTGGACTCCCCTCTCTCTCAGCGTGGCTAGGCTATCTGCTGGACTCCCCTCTCTCTCAGCGTGGCTAGGCTATCTGCTGGACTCCTCTCTCTCTCAGCGTGGCTAGGCTATCTGCTGGACTCCTCTCTCTCTCAGCGTGGCTAGGCTATCTGCTGGACTCCTCTCTCTCAGCGTGGCTAGGCTATCTGCTGGACTCCTCTCTCTGCGTGGCTAGGCTATCTGCTGGACTCCCCTCTCTCTCAGCGTGGCTAGGCTATCTGCTGGACTCCCCTCTCTCTCAGCGTGGCTAGGCTATCTGCTGGACTCCTCTCTCTCTCAGCGTGGCTAGGCTATCTGCTGGACTCCTCTCTCTCTCAGCGTGGCTAGGCTATCTGCTGGACTCCTCTCTCTCTCAGCGTGGCTAGGCTATCTGCTGGACTCCTCTCTCTCTCAGCGTGGCTAGGCTATCTGCTGGACTCCCCTCTCTCGCTCAGCGTGGCTAGGCTATCTGCTGGACTCCTCTCTCTCTCAGCGTGGCTAGGCTATCTGCTGGACTCCTCTCTCTCTCAGCGTGGCTAGGCTATCTGCTGGACTCCCCTCTCTCGCTCAGCGTGGCTAGGCTATCTGCTGGACTCCTCTCTCTCTCAGCGTGGCTAGGCTATCTGCTGGACTCCTCTCTCTCTCTGCGTGGCTAGGCTATCTGCTGGACTCCCCTCTCTCTCTGCGTGGCTAGGCTATCTGCTGGACTCCCCTCTCTCTCTGCGTGGCTAGGCTATCTGCTGGACTCCTCTCTCTCTCAGCGTGGCTAGGCTATCTGCTGGACTCCCCTCTCTCGCTCAGCGTGGCTAGGCTATCTGCTGGACTCCTCTCTCTCTCAGCGTGGCTAGGCTATCTGCTGGACTCCTCTCTCTCTCTGCGTGGCTAGGCTATCTGCTGGACTCCCCTCTCTATCTGCGTGGCTAGGCTATCTGCTGGACTCCCCTCTCTCTCTGCGTGGCTAGGCTATGTGCTGGACTCCCCTCTCTATCTGCGTGGCTAGGCTATCTGCTGGACTCCCCTCTCTCTCTGCGTGGCTAGGCTATGTGCTGGACTCCCCTCTCTCTCTCTCTGCGTGGCTAGGCTATCTGCTGGACTCCCCTCTCTCACTCAGCGTGGCTAGGCTATCTGCTGGACTCCCCTCTCTCACTCAGCGTGGCTAGGCTATCTGCTGGACTCCCCTCTCTCGCTCAGCGTGGCTAGGCTATCTGCTGGACTCCCCTCTCTCTCTCTCTCAGCGTGGCTAGGCTATCTGCTGGACTCCCCTCTCTCTCTCTCTCAGCGTGGCTAGGCTATCTGCTGGACTCCCCTCTCTCTCTCTCTCAGCGTGGCTAGGCTATCTGCTGGACTCCCCTCTCTCTCTCTCTCTCTCAGCGTGGCTAGGCTATCTGCTGGACTCCCCTCTCTCTCTCTCTCAGCGTGGCTAGGCTATCTGCTGGACTCCCCTCTCTCTCTCTCTCAGCGTGGCTAGGCTATCTGCTGGACTCCCCTCTCTCTCTCTCTCTCTCTCAGCGTGGCTAGGCTATCTGCTGGACTCCCCTCTCTCTCTCTCTCAGCGTGGCTAGGCTATCTGCTGGACTCCCCTCTCTCTCTCTCTCTCTCTCAGCGTGGCTAGGCTATCTGCTGGACTCCTCTCTCTCTCAGCGTGGCTAGGCTATCTGCTGGACTCCTCTCTCTCTCAGCGTGGCTAGGCTATCTGCTGGACTCCTCTCTCTCTCAGCGTGGCTAGGCTATCTGCTGGACTCCTCTCTCTCTCAGCGTGGCTAGGCTATCTGCTGGACTCCCCTCTCTCGCTCAGCGTGGCTAGGCTATCTGCTGGACTCCTCTCTCTCTCAGCGTGGCTAGGCTATCTGCTGGACTCCTCTCTCTCTCTGCGTGGCTAGGCTATCTGCTGGACTCCCCTCTCTCTCTGCGTGGCTAGGCTATCTGCTGGACTCCCCTCTCTCTCTGCGTGGCTAGGCTATCTGCTGGACTCCCCTCTCTCTCAGCGTGGCTAGGCTATCTGCTGGACTCCTCTCTCTCGCTCAGCGTGGCTAGGCTATCTGCTGGACTCCTCTCTCTCTCAGCGTGGCTAGGCTATCTGCTGGACTCCTCTCTCTCTCTGCGTGGCTAGGCTATCTGCTGGACTCCCCTCTCTCTCTGCGTGGCTAGGCTATCTGCTGGACTCCCCTCTCTCTCTCTCTGCGTGGCTAGGCTATCTGCTGGACTCCCCTCTCTCGCTCAGCGTGGCTAGGCTATCTGCTGGACTCCCCTCTCTCGCTCAGCGTGGCTAGGCTATCTGCTGGACTCCCCTCTCTCGCTCAGCGTGGCTACGCTATCTGCTGGACTCCCCTCTCTCGCTCAGCGTGGCTAGGCTATCTGCTGGACTCCCCTCTCTCTCTCTCTCAGCGTGGCTAGGCTATCTGCTGGACTCCCCTCTCTCTCTCTCTCAGCGTGGCTAGGCTATCTGCTGGACTCCCCTCTCTCTCTCTCTCAGCGTGGCTAGGCTATCTGCTGGACTCCCCTCTCTCTCTCTCTCAGCGTGGCTAGGCTATCTGCTGGACTCCCCTCTCTCTCTCTCTCAGCGTGGCTAGGCTATCTGCTGGACTCCTCTCTCTCTCAGCGTGGCTAGGCTATCTGCTGGACTCCCCTCTCTCGCTCAGCGTGGCTAGGCTATCTGCTGGACTCCTCTCTCTCTCAGCGTGGCTAGGCTATCTGCTGGACTCCTCTCTCTCTCTGCGTGGCTAGGCTATCTGCTGGACTCCCCTCTCTATCTGCGTGGCTAGGCTATCTGCTGGACTCCCCTCTCTCTCTGCGTGGCTAGGCTATGTGCTGGACTCCCCTCTCTCTCTCTCTGCGTGGCTAGGCTATCTGCTGGACTCCCCTCTCTCACTCAGCGTGGCTAGGCTATCTGCTGGACTCCCCTCTCTCGCTCAGCGTGGCTAGGCTATCTGCTGGACTCCCCTCTCTCGCTCAGCGTGGCTAGGCTATCTGCTGGACTCCCCTCTCTCTCTCGCTCAGCGTGGCTAGGCTATCTGCTGGACTCCCCTCTCTCTCTCTCTCAGCGTGGCTAGGCTATCTGCTGGACTCCCCTCTCTCTCTCTCTCAGCGTGGCTAGGCTATCTGCTGGACTCCCCTCTCTCTCTCTCTCAGCGTGGCTAGGCTATCTGCTGGACTCCCCTCTCTCTCTCTCTCTCTCAGCGTGGCTAGGCTATCTGCTGGACTCCCCTCTCTCTCTCTCTCAGCGTGGCTAGGCTATCTGCTGGACTCCCCTCTCTCTCTCTCTCAGCGTGGCTAGGCTATCTGCTGGACTCCCCTCTCTCTCTCTCTCAGCGTGGCTAGGCTATCTGCTGGACTCCCCTGTCTCTCTCTCTCAGCGTGGCTAGGCTATCTGCTGGACTCCCCTCTCTCTCTCTCTCTCTCTCAGCGTGGCTAGGCTATCTGCTGGACTCCTCTCTCTCTCAGCGTGGCTAGGCTATCTGCTGGACTCCTCTCTCTCTCAGCGTGGCTAGGCTATCTGCTGGACTCCTCTCTCTCTCAGCGTGGCTAGGCTATCTGCTGGACTCCTCTCTCTCTCAGCGTGGCTAGGCTATCTGCTGGACTCCTCTCTCTCTCAGCGTGGCTAGGCTATCTGCTGGACTCCTCTCTCTCTCAGCGTGGCTAGGCTATCTGCTGGACTCCTCTCTCTCTCAGCGTGGCTAGGCTATCTGCTGGACTCCTCTCTCTCTCAGCGTGGCTAGGCTATCTGCTGGACTCCTCTCTCTCTCAGCGTGGCTAGGCTATCTGCTGGACTCCCCTCTCTCGCTCAGCGTGGCTAGGCTATCTGCTGGACTCCTCTCTCTCTCAGCGTGGCTAGGCTATCTGCTGGACTCCTCTCTCTCTCTCTGCGTGGCTAGGCTATCTGCTGGACTCCCCTCTCTCTCTGCGTGGCTAGGCTATCTGCTGGACTCCCCTCTCTCTCTGCGTGGCTAGGCTATCTGCTGGACTCCCCTCTCTCTCTGCGTGGCTAGGCTATCTGCTGGACTCCCCTCTCTCTCTGCGTGGCTAGGCTATCTGCTGGACTCCTCTCTCTCTCAGCGTGGCTAGGCTATCTGCTGGACTCCTCTCTCTCGCTCAGCGTGGCTAGGCTATCTGCTGGACTCCTCTCTCTCTCAGCGTGGCTAGGCTATCTGCTGGACTCCTCTCTCTCTCAGCGTGGCTAGGCTATCTGCTGGACTCCTCTCTCTCTCTGCGTGGCTAGGCTATCTGCTGGACTCCCCTCTCTCTCTGCGTGGCTAGGCTATCTGCTGGACTCCCCTCTCTCTCTCTCTGCGTGGCTAGGCTATCTGCTGGACTCCCCTCTCTCACTCAGCGTGGCTAGGCTATCTGCTGGACTCCCCTCTCTCACTCAGCGTGGCTAGGCTATCTGCTGGACTCCCCTCTCTCGCTCAGCGTGGCTAGGCTATCTGCTGGACTCCCCTCTCTCGCTCAGCGTGGCTAGGCTATCTGCTGGACTCCCCTCTCTCTCTCTCTCAGCGTGGCTAGGCTATCTGCTGGACTCCCCTCTCTCTCTCTCTCAGCGTGGCTAGGCTATCTGCTGGACTCCCCTCTCTCTCTCTCTCAGCGTGGCTAGGCTATCTGCTGGACTCCCCTCTCTCTCTCTCTCAGCGTGGCTAGGCTATCTGCTGGACTCCCCTCTCTCTCTCTCTCAGCGTGGCTAGGCTATCTGCTGGACTCCCCTCTCTCTCTCTCTCTCAGCGTGGCTAGGCTATCTGCTGGACTCCCCTCTCTCTCTCTCAGCGTGGCTAGGCTATCTGCTGGACTCCCCTCTCTCTCTCTCTCAGCGTGGCTAGGCTATCTGCTGGACTCCCCTCTCTCTCTCTCTCAGCGTGGCTAGGCTATCTGCTGGACTCCCCTCTCTCTCTCTCTCAGCGTGGCTAGGCTATCTGCTGGACTCCCCTCTCTCTCTCTCTCAGCGTGGCTAGGCTATCTGCTGGACTCCCCTCTCTCTCTCTCTCAGCGTGGCTAGGCTATCTGCTGGACTCCCCTGTCTCTCTCTCTCAGCGTGGCTAGGCTATCTGCTGGACTCCCCTCTCTCTCTCTCTCTCTCTCAGCGTGGCTAGGCTATCTGCTGGACTCCTCTCTCTCTCAGCGTGGCTAGGCTATCTGCTGGACTCCTCTCTCTCTCAGCGTGGCTAGGCTATCTGCTGGACTCCTCTCTCTCTCAGCGTGGCTAGGCTATCTGCTGGACTCCTCTCTCTCTCAGCGTGGCTAGGCTATCTGCTGGACTCCTCTCTCTCTCAGCGTGGCTAGGCTATCTGCTGGACTCCTCTCTCTCTCAGCGTGGCTAGGCTATCTGCTGGACTCCTCTCTCTCTCAGCGTGGCTAGGCTATCTGCTGGACTCCTCTCTCTCTCAGCGTGGCTAGGCTATCTGCTGGACTCCCCTCTCTCGCTCAGCGTGGCTAGGCTATCTGCTGGACTCCTCTCTCTCTCAGCGTGGCTAGGCTATCTGCTGGACTCCTCTCTCTCTCTCTGCGTGGCTAGGCTATCTGCTGGACTCCCCTCTCTCTCTGCGTGGCTAGGCTATCTGCTGGACTCCCCTCTCTCTCTGCGTGGCTAGGCTATCTGCTGGACTCCCCTCTCTCTCTGCGTGGCTAGGCTATCTGCTGGACTCCCCTCTCTCTCTGCGTGGCTAGGCTATCTGCTGGACTCCTCTCTCTCTCAGCGTGGCTAGGCTATCTGCTGGACTCCTCTCTCTCGCTCAGCGTGGCTAGGCTATCTGCTGGACTCCTCTCTCTCTCAGCGTGGCTAGGCTATCTGCTGGACTCCTCTCTCTCTCAGCGTGGCTAGGCTATCTGCTGGACTCCTCTCTCTCTCTGCGTGGCTAGGCTATCTGCTGGACTCCCCTCTCTCTCTGCGTGGCTAGGCTATCTGCTGGACTCCCCTCTCTCTCTCTCTGCGTGGCTAGGCTATCTGCTGGACTCCCCTCTCTCACTCAGCGTGGCTAGGCTATCTGCTGGACTCCCCTCTCTCACTCAGCGTGGCTAGGCTATCTGCTGGACTCCCCTCTCTCTCTCGCTCAGCGTGGCTAGGCTATCTGCTGGACTCCCCTCTCTCTCTCTCTCAGCGTGGCTAGGCTATCTGCTGGACTCCCCTCTCTCTCTCTCTCAGCGTGGCTAGGCTATCTGCTGGACTCCCCTCTCTCTCTCTCTCAGCGTGGCTAGGCTATCTGCTGGACTCCCCTCTCTCTCTCTCTCAGCGTGGCTAGGCTATCTGCTGGACTCCCCTCTCTCTCTCTCTCAGCGTGGCTAGGCTATCTGCTGGACTCCCCTCTCTCTCTCTCTCAGCGTGGCTAGGCTATCTGCTGGACTCCCCTCTCTCTCTCTCTCTCAGCGTGGCTAGGCTATCTGCTGGACTCCCCTCTCTCTCTCTCAGCGTGGCTAGGCTATCTGCTGGACTCCCCTCTCTCTCTCTCTCAGCGTGGCTAGGCTATCTGCTGGACTCCCCTCTCTCTCTCTCTCAGCGTGGCTAGGCTATCTGCTGGACTCCCCTCTCTCTCTCTCTCAGCGTGGCTAGGCTATCTGCTGGACTCCCCTCTCTCTCTCTCTCAGCGTGGCTAGGCTATCTGCTGGACTCCCCTCTCTCTCTCTCTCAGCGTGGCTAGGCTATCTGCTGGACTCCCCTCTCTCTCTCTCTCAGCGTGGCTAGGCTATCTGCTGGACTCCCCTGTCTCTCTCTCTCAGCGTGGCTAGGCTATCTGCTGGACTCCCCTCTCTCTCTCTCTCTCAGCGTGGCTAGGCTATCTGCTGGACTCCCCTCTCTCTCTCTCTCAGCGTGGCTAGGCTATCTGCTGGACTCCCCTCTCTCTCTCTCTCTCTCTCAGCGTGGCTAGGCTATCTGCTGGACTCCTCTCTCTCTCTCAGCGTGGCTAGGCTATCTGCTGGACTCCTCTCTCTCTCAGCGTGGCTAGGCTATCTGCTGGACTCCTCTCTCTCTCAGCGTGGCTAGGCTATCTGCTGGACTCCTCTCTCTCTCAGCGTGGCTAGGCTATCTGCTGGACTCCTCTCTCTCTCAGCGTGGCTAGGCTATCTGCTGGACTCCTCTCTCTCTCAGCGTGGCTAGGCTATCTGCTGGACTCCTCTCTCTCTCAGCGTGGCTAGGCTATCTGCTGGACTCCTCTCTCTCTCAGCGTGGCTAGGCTATCTGCTGGACTCCCCTCTCTCGCTCAGCGTGGCTAGGCTATCTGCTGGACTCCTCTCTCTCTCAGCGTGGCTAGGCTATCTGCTGGACTCCTCTCTCTCTCTGCGTGGCTAGGCTATCTGCTGGACTCCCCTCTCTCTCTGCGTGGCTAGGCTATCTGCTGGACTCCCCTCTCTCTCTGCGTGGCTAGGCTATCTGCTGGACTCCTCTCTCTCTCAGCGTGGCTAGGCTATCTGCTGGACTCCTCTCTCTCGCTCAGCGTGGCTAGGCTATCTGCTGGACTCCTCTCTCTCTCAGCGTGGCTAGGCTATCTGCTGGACTCCTCTCTCTCTCTGCGTGGCTAGGCTATCTGCTGGACTCCCCTCTCTCTCTGCGTGGCTAGGCTATCTGCTGGACTCCCCTCTCTCTCTCTCTGCGTGGCTAGGCTATCTGCTGGACTCCCCTCTCTCACTCAGCGTGGCTAGGCTATCTGCTGGACTCCCCTCTCTCACTCAGCGTGGCTAGGCTATCTGCTTGACTCCCCTCTCTCACTCAGCGTGGCTAGGCTATCTGCTGGACTCCCCTCTCTCGCTCAGCGTGGCTACGCTATCTGCTGGACTCCCCTCTCTCGCTCAGCGTGGCTAGGCTATCTGCTGGACTCCCCTCTCTCTCTCGCTCAGCGTGGCTAGGCTATCTGCTGGACTCCCCTCTCTCTCTCTCTCAGCGTGGCTAGGCTATCTGCTGGACTCCCCTCTCTCTCTCTCTCAGCGTGGCTAGGCTATCTGCTGGACTCCCCTCTCTCTCTCTCTCTCTCAGCGTGGCTAGGCTATCTGCTGGACTCCCCTCTCTCTCTCTCTCAGCGTGGCTAGGCTATCTGCTGGACTCCCCTCTCTCTCTCTCTCAGCGTGGCTAGGCTATCTGCTGGACTCCCCTCTCTCTCTCTCTCAGCGTGGCTAGGCTATCTGCTGGACTCCCCTCTCTCTCTCTCTCAGCGTGGCTAGGCTATCTGCTGGACTCCCCTCTCTCTCTCTCTCAGCGTGGCTAGGCTATCTGCTGGACTCCCCTCTCTCTCTCTCTCAGCGTGGCTAGGCTATCTGCTGGACTCCCCTCTCTCTCTCTCTCAGCGTGGCTAGGCTATCTGCTGGACTCCCCTCTCTCTCTCTCTCAGCGTGGCTAGGCTATCTGCTGGACTCCCCTCTCTCTCTCTCTCAGCGTGGCTAGGCTATCTGCTGGACTCCCCTCTCTCTCTCTCTCAGCGTGGCTAGGCTATCTGCTGGACTCCCCTCTCTCTCTCTCTCTCAGCGTGGCTAGGCTATCTGCTGGACTCCCCTCTCTCTCTCTCTCAGCGTGGCTAGGCTATCTGCTGGACTCCCCTGTCTCTCTCTCTCAGCGTGGCTAGGCTATCTGCTGGACTCCCCTCTCTCTCTCTCTCAGCGTGGCTAGGCTATCTGCTGGACTCCCCTCTCTCTCTCTCTCAGCGTGGCTAGGCTATCTGCTGGACTCCCCTCTCTCTCTCTCTCAGCGTGGCTAGGCTATCTGCTGGACTCCCCTCTCTCTCTCTCTCAGCGTGGCTAGGCTATCTGCTGGACTCCCCTCTCTCTCTCTCTCAGCGTGGCTAGGCTATCTGCTGGACTCCCCTCTCTCTCTCTCTCAGCGTGGCTAGGCTATCTGCTGGACTCCCCTCTCTCTCTCTCTCAGCGTGGCTAGGCTATCTGCTGGACTCCCCTGTCTCTCTCTCTCAGCGTGGCTAGGCTATCTGCTGGACTCCCCTCTCTCTCTCTCTCTCAGCGTGGCTAGGCTATCTGCTGGACTCCCCTCTCTCTCTCTCTCAGCGTGGCTAGGCTATCTGCTGGACTCCCCTCTCTCTCTCTCTCAGCGTGGCTAGGCTATCTGCTGGACTCCCCTCTCTCTCTCTCTGCGTGGCTAGGCTATCTGCTGGACTCCCCTCTCTCACTCAGCGTGGCTAGGCTATCTGCTGGACTCCCCTCTCTCACTCAGCGTGGCTAGGCTATCTGCTGGACTCCCCTCTCTCGCTCAGCGTGGCTACGCTATCTGCTGGACTCCCCTCTCTCGCTCAGCGTGGCTAGGCTATCTGCTGGACTCCCCTCTCTCTCTCTCTCAGCGTGGCTAGGCTATCTGCTGGACTCCCCTCTCTCTCTCTCTCAGCGTGGCTAGGCTATCTGCTGGACTCCCCTCTCTCTCTCTCTCTCTCAGCGTGGCTAGGCTATCTGCTGGACTCCCCTCTCTCTCTCTCTCAGCGTGGCTAGGCTATCTGCTGGACTCCCCTCTCTCTCTCTCTCAGCGTGGCTAGGCTATCTGCTGGACTCCCCTCTCTCTCTCTCTCAGCGTGGCTAGGCTATCTGCTGGACTCCCCTCTCTCTCTCTCTCAGCGTGGCTAGGCTATCTGCTGGACTCCCCTCTCTCTCTCTCTCAGCGTGGCTAGGCTATCTGCTGGACTCCCCTCTCTCTCTCTCTCAGCGTGGCTAGGCTATCTGCTGGACTCCCCTCTCTCTCTCTCTCAGCGTGGCTAGGCTATCTGCTGGACTCCCCTCTCTCTCTCTCTCAGCGTGGCTAGGCTATCTGCTGGACTCCCCTCTCTCTCTCTCTCAGCGTGGCTAGGCTATCTGCTGGACTCCCCTGTCTCTCTCTCTCAGCGTGGCTAGGCTATCTGCTGGACTCCCCTCTCTCTCTCTCTCTCAGCGTGGCTAGGCTATCTGCTGGACTCCCCTCTCTCTCTCTCTCAGCGTGGCTAGGCTATCTGCTGGACTCCCCTCTCTCTCTCTCTCAGCGTGGCTAGGCTATCTGCTGGACTCCTCTCTCTAACTCACCACTACCGGCCTCTCCCAACTCACCACTACCGGTGGAACGAGCTGCAACAAACACTCAAACTGGACAGTTTTATCTACATCTCTTCATTCAAAAACTCAATCATGGCAGTTGTGGCTGCTTTGCGTGATGTATTGTTGTCTCTACCTTCTTGCCCTTTGTGTTGTTGTCTGTGCCCAATAATGTTTGTACCATGTTTAGTGCTGCTACCATGTTGTGTTACCGCCGTGTTGTTGTCATGTGTTACCGCCGTGTTGTTGTCATGTGTTGCCAGCGTGTTGTTGGCATGTGTTGCCAGCGTGTTGTTGGCATGTGTTGCCAGCGTGTTGTCGGCATGTGTTGCCAGCGTGTTGTCGGCATGTGTTGCCAGCGTGTTGTCGGCATGTGTTGCCAGCGTGTTGTCGGCATGTGTTGCCAGCGTGTTGTCGGCATGTGTTGCCAGCGTGTTGTCGGCATGTGTTGCCAGCGTGTTGTCGGCATGTGTTGCCAGCGTGTTGTCGGCGTGTTGTCGGCATGTGTTGTCGGCGTGTTGTCGGCATGTGTTGCCGGCGTGTTGTCGGCATGTGTTGCCGGCGTGTTGTCGGCATGTGTTGCCGGCGTGTTGTCGGCATGTGTTGCCAGCGTGTTGTCGGCATGTGTTGCCAGCGTGTTGTCGGCATGTGTTGCCAGCGTGTTGTCGGCATGTGTTGCCAGCGTGTTGTCGGCATGTGTTGCCAGCGTGTTGTCGGCATGTGTTGCCAGCGTGTTGTCGGCATGTGTTGCCAGCGTGTTGTCGGCATGTGTTGCTAGCGCGTTGTCGTCATGTGTTGCAACCGCGTTGTCGTCATGTGTTGCAACCGCGTTGTCGTCATGTGTTGCAACCGCGTTGTCGTCATGTGTTGCAACCGCGTTGTCGTTGTGTTGCTACCATGTTGTGTTGCTACCATGTTGCCATGTTGCCGTGTTGTGTTGCTACCATGTTGGCGTGTTGTGTTGCTGCCATGTTGGCGTGTTGTGTTGCCATGTTGCCGTGTTGTGTTGCCATGTTGCCGTGTTGTGTTGCCATGTTGCCGTGTTGTGTTGCCGTGTTGTGTTGCCATGTTGCCGTGTTGTGTTGCCATGTTGCCGTGTTGTGTTGCCATGTTGCCGTGTTGTGTTGCCATGTTGCCGTGTTGTGTTGCTACCATGTTGCCGTGTTGCTACCATGTTGCCGTGTTGTGTTGCTACCATGTTGCCGTGTTGTGTTGCTACCATGTTGCCGTGTTGTGTTGCTACCATGTTGGCGTGTTGTGTTGCCACCATGTTGGCATGTTGTGTTGCTACCATGTTGGCATGTTGTGTTGCTACCATGTTGGCATGTTGTGTTGCTACCATGTTGTGTTGCTACCATGTTGTGTTGCTACCATGTTGTGTTGCTACCATGTTGTGTTGCTACCATGTTGGCCTGTTGTGTTGCTACCATGTTGGCATGGTGTGTTGCTACCATGTTGTGTTGCTACCATGTTGGCATGTTGTTTGCTACCATGTTGGCATGTTGTGTTGCTACCATGTTGGCATGTTGTGTTGCTACCATGTTGTGTTGCTACCATGTTGGGTTGCTACGATGTTGTGTTGCTACCATGGTGGCATGTTGTGTTGCTACCATGTTGTGTTTCTACCATGTTGGCATGTTGTGTTGCTACCATGTTGGCATGTTTTGTTGTTGGCATGTTGTGTTGCTACCATGTTGTGTTACTACCATGTTGGCATGTTGTGTTACTACCATGTTGGCATGTTGTGTTGCTACCATGTTGACATGTGTTGCTACCATGGCGTGTTGGTTTCTACCATGTCGTGTTGGTTGCTACCATGTCGTGTTGGTTGCTACCATGCCGTGTTGGTTGCTACCATGCCGTGTTGGTTTCTTCCATGCCGTGTTGGTTTCTTCCATGCCGTGTTGGTTTCTTCCATGCCGTGTTGGTTTCTTCCATGCCGTGTTGGTTTCTTCCATGCCGTGTTGGTTTCTTCCATGCCGTGCTGCTACCATGTTGTGTTGCTACCATGTTGTGCTGCTACCATGTTGTGTTGCTACCATGTTGTGTTGCTACCATGTTGTGTTGCTACCATGATGTGTTGCTACCACGATGTGTTGCTACCACGATGTGTTGCTACCACGATGTGTTGCTACCATGTTGTGTTGCTACCATGTTGTGTTGCTACCATGTTGTGTTGCTACCATGTTGTGCTGCTACCATGATGTGTTGTCTTTAAGTAGTAAGTAAGAGGTATCTCTCTAAGTAGTGTTGTGTTGTCTCTCTTGTTGTGATGTGTGTGTTGTCCTATATTTATATTGTATTTATTTTTAATCCCAGGCCCCCGTAGGAGGTCTTTTGCCTTTTGGTAGGCTGTCATTGTAAACAAGAATGTGTTCTTAACTGACTTGCCTGGTTAAATAAAGGTTAAATAAATTAAAACCAGTCTACAAGTAAAGGTAGTGTGTGTGTCCAGGTAAGAGCTTGGAGTCCTATAGACAACAGTCTACAAGGTAGTGTGTGTGCGTCCAGGTGTTTTCCTACCTGCTATGATGTCATCGTCCGTGACTTCCATCTCTTCGGCAGTGGGGAGCTGTGTTTCCACAGGAAGAGTTTCAGGAAGGGGTGGGGGCGGCACGGCGGGGTCAGCGGAGGTTCCCGCTGTACAAACACAAAGAAACAAACACACATCAAGAAGACTGTGGGGCGACGCACAATTGGCCTAGCGTCGTCCGGGTTAGGGAGGGTTTGGCCGGTCGGGATATCCTTGTCTCATTGCGCACCAGCGACTCCTGTGGCGGGCCGGGCGTAGTGCGCGCTAACCAAGGTCGCCAGGTGCACGGTGTTTCCTCCAACACATTGGTGCGGCTGGCTTCCGGGTTGGAGGCGCGCTGTGTTAAGAAGCAGTGCGGCTTGGTTGGGTTGTGTTTCGGAGGACGCATGGCTTTCGACCTTCGTCTCTCCCGAGCCCGTACGGGAGTTGTAGCGATGAGACAAGATAGTAATTACTAACAATTGGATACCATGAAATTGGGGAGAAAAAAGGGGGTAAATAAAATAAAAAAGTTTTAAAATCTAAAAAATAAAGAAGACTGTTCAACAACCATTGTTTGCCTATTAGTTTCAACTTCATATATTTTTTAGATTCAGAGAAGACCCAATTCTCCAATGGGTAGACTCAGTGGATGTTCACTGTAAAGACTAAATAACACATTATGTCTATATAGAAATGTGATCAATATAGTGTGATTGGCTGGATGATGTTAATAGATTGAAAATAAATGTTCAACTGAAAACTATTGTCATTTGAGAAAAATATCCTCGTCATAATATGTGGAGAAGTCCGTTGAGCCACACCACCGCGACCGTTCCGGACACTACTACCGCGACCGTTCCGGACACTACTACCGCGACCGTTCCGGACACTACTACCGCGACCGTTCCGGACACTACTACCGCGACCGTTCCGGACACTACTACCGCGACCGTTCCGGACACTACTACCGCGACCGTTCCGGACACTACTACCGCGACCGTTCCGGACACTACCGCGACCGTTCCGGACACTACCGCGACCGTTCCGGACACCGCGACCGTTCCGGACACCGCGACCGTTCCGGACACCGCGACCGTTCCGGACACCGCGACCGTTCCGGACACCGCGACCGTTCCGGACACCGCGACCGTTCCGGACACTACTACCGCGACCGTTCCGGACCCTACTACCGCGACCGTTCCGGACACTACTACCGCGACCGTTCCGGACACTACTACCGCGACCGTTCCGGACACTACTACCACGACCGTTCCGGACACTACTACCGCGACCGTTCCGGACACTACTACCGCGACCGTTCCGGACACTACTACCGCGACCGTTCTGGACACTACTACCGCGACCGTTCTGGACACTACCGCGACCGTTCTGGACACTACCGCGACCGTTCTGGACACTACCGCGACCGTTCTGGACACTACTACCGCGACCGTTCTGGACACTACCCCGACCGTTCTGGACACTACCGCGACCGTTCTGGACACCACTACCGCGACCGTTCTGGACACCACTACCGCGACCGTTCTGGACACCACTACCGCGACCGTTCTGGACACTACCCGGACCGTTCTGGACACTACCGCGACCGTTCTGGACACTACCCCGACCGTTCTGGACACTACCCCGACCGTTCTGGGTGACACAGTCAGAAACTAAGAAATTCAGACAGACACACACATCCCCCTAACCTCCTTCATGCTACAATTAATGTCACTAATTTCTCCTGGTTCCTTTGTTAAGCATCTCATCAGACCTTATTGAGGAGGGAAGCAACATTACGGTCACATCATTAACCCCTTACCATTACACCTATTTATTCAGCTGCTTCATTTAGCCCTTATCCTGGAATTACCTATTTTAATAAGTTTTTCATTAAGATCAGGACAATTAATCAATGGTGCTTAAAGGTGAACGAGCTAATCTCTGCTAGCGCTAATTAATGAAGCTTAATGCCCCTCTCCTCCTCCTCTCTCTGCTCCTCTTCCTCCTCTCCTTCATCTCTCTCTGCTCCTCCCTTTCCTCCTCTCTCTGCTCCTCCTCTTCCTCTCTCTGCTCCTTTTCCTCCTCTTCTTCATCTCTCTCTGCTCCTCTCCTTCTCTCTGCTCCTCTTCCTCATCCTCTCTCTCCTCTTCCTCCTCCTCGCTCTGCTCCTCTTCCTCTTCATGCTCCTGCTCCTCTCTCTGCTCCTCATCTCTTTCTCCTCCTCCTCTCCTCTAGTCTCTTAGTGGCACAGAGCAGACGTAGCTGTTCAGCACTTGTTAGCAGATCAGAGACAAGCGGTTCTATTCACTAGAGGCACAAACTGTAGAAAACCCGTCTGAACTGGGAAGGTACTACCTGAACTTGTACAATGTTGGGTTGCATCCAACTTCTAACATGTTTTACTAAGGCGTGTCCTAATGAACACGCTGTAACAGGGACAGAACACACAACGGGCCTCCTGAAACCACAACACTACAGCAACACACACAACGGGCCTCCTGAAACCACAGCAAGACATACAGACGTCTGCTGCCTCCTGCTCGATGAGCAGGCACTTTCGTTGCCATATCGACAACTTTCCTCCAATTACATTTGATGAAGTGAGGGAGTGTGTGTGTGTGTGTGTGTGTGTGTGTGTGTGTGTGTGTGTGTGTGGAGGGGGGGTTTCAGAATGATTCATTCCAGGCTCCCTGAGAACACGTTCCTTTATGGTTCAATTAACCTCCCCATTCACTCCCCTCTCTCCTCCACTCCCCTCTCCCATTCACTCCCCTCTCCCCTCTCCCATTCACTCCCCTCTCCCCTCTCCCATTCACTCCCTCTCTTTTCTCCTCTCCCCTCCCCTCTCCTCTCCCATTCACTTCCCTCTCCTCTCCCATTCACTCCCCTCTCCCATTCACTCCCCTCTCCTCTCCCCTCTCCCATTCACTCCCTCTCTTTTCTCCTCTCCCCTCCTCTCTCCTCTCCCATTCACTCCCCTCTCTCCTCTCCCATTCACTCCCCTCTCTCCTCTCCCATTCACTCCCCTCTCCCATTCACCACTGACATATTTCAAGAGAAATGGTTTATTTATTCCACTAGTAGCTAGATCTACTGGGGGGTAACCATGGCACAGTGACGGGGGGGGGGGGGGGGGGATGGCACAGTGATGGGGGGATGGCCATAAACAGGACAGTGTGGAGGATATAGACTAGAGGCCATCACTCCACTCACTTCAGGCAGGCTGAATAGAGATCCTGCTCTACCTCCTCCAAGGTCAAATGGCCGGTGTCAGCTGTGACACATGGCTTCCACTTGGCCTTGTTAACCCCTGGAGTGGGACTGGCCTTGTTAACCCCTGGAGCGGGACTGGCCTTGTTAACCCCTGGAGTGGGACCGGCCTTGTTAACCCCTGGAGTGGGACCGGCCTTGTTAACCCCTGGAGTGGGACTGGCCTTGTTAACCCCTGGAGCGGGACTGGCCTTGTTAACCCCTGGAGTGGGACCGGCCTTGTTAACCCCTGGAGTGGGACCGGCCTTGTTAACCCCTGGAGTGGGACCGGCCTTGTTAACCCCTGGAGTGGGACCGGCCTTGTTAACCCCTGGAGTGGGACCGGCCTTGTTAACCCCTTGAGTGGGACCGGCCGGGACCGGCCTTGTTAACCCCTGGAGTGGGACTGGCCTTGTTAACCCCTGGAGTGGGACTGGCCTTGTTAACCCCTGGAGTGGGACTGGCCTTGTTAACCCCTGGAGTGGGACCGGCCTTGTTAACCCCTGGAGCGGGACCGGCCTTGTTAACCCCTGAAGTGGGACCGGCCTTATTAACCCCTGAAGTGGGACCGTCCTTGTTAACCCCTGGAGTGGGACCGGCCCGTCCAACCATGCCCCCCTCTGACCCTCATCTCTACCTCCCGCCCATCTTCCTCTACCTCCCGCCCATCTTCCTCTACAACCTTGGAATCTAGTCTGGACCTAATCCATTCTTTCATCTGAGTGAAGTTCAAATACTTTGGCTGTGCTTGATTGAGCTTGTCCGGCCTCGAGCAATGGAACTGTCCCAAAAGTGCAAACCCTTGCCTACCTCCTGTGTCACTCAGGCCTCCCTGGGGTTGAGGGGGGGTTAGGGGGCAAGGGAGCACGACCAGATTAATGAAACAAACCCGCTGCTCCAGTGACCGTCAGCATTCTCCAAGGAGGCTCGCCTGTGTTGGATTTTAATCACCTGGTCATTCATCCATCCATCCTCCCTTCCTCCTGCTGAACCAGGCCCCAGGGGCCAGCTGGGCCCTCCCAAAGAAAGAAACAAAGTAGGGGAGAGAGAGGGATCAGCCACCATCGCCTCATGTTTCAGCATGATAACGCACAGCCCCATGTCGCAAGGATCTGTACGCAATTCCTGGAAGTTGAAAATGTCCCAGTTCTTCCATGGCCTGCATACTCACCAGACATGTCACCCATTGATCAGTTTGTGATGCTCTGGATCGACGTGTACGACAGTATGGTCCAGTTTCCGCCAATATCCAGCAACTTCACACAACTTCACACATTTGAAGAGGAGTGGGACAACATTCCACAATCAACAGCCTGATCAGCTCTATGTGAAGGAGATGTCACACTGCATGAGGCAAATGTTGGTCACACCAGATACTGACTGGATTTCTGACCCACGCACCCCATTTTCTTTTTTTTTAAGGTGATCAGATGCATATCTGTATTCCCAGTCATGTGAAATCCATAGATTAGGGCCTAATGAATTCATTTCAATTGACTGATTTCCTTCTATGAACTGTAAACTCAGTTAAATCTTTGTAATTGTTGCATATTGCGTTTATATTATTGTTCAGTAGTTCTTGTTGGGTTACTGGGGTAATGTAATGGATTTTGGTTGTTTTTTAATGACTGATTCAAGGATGTTACATGTTTCTTAAATGTCTATGTTGTAAGACTTTTTAAATGGGATATCGTTACATTTATATTTTTTTTATACATTTTAGTCATTTAGCAGACGCTCTTATCCAGAGCGACTTACAGTAGAGTGCATACATTTTATTACATTTTTACATACTGAGACAAGGATATCCCTACCGGCCAAACCCTCCTTAACCCGGACGACGCTATGCCAATTGTGCGTCGCCCCACGGACCTCCCGGTTGCGGCCGGCTGCGACAGAGCCTGGGCGCGAACCCAGAGACTCTGGTGGCGCAGCTAGCACTGCGATGCAGTGCCCTAGACCACTGCGCCACCCGGGAGATCCAGATCGTTGCATAGATAATCAAAATAAGTTGTATAAATTCCTCAAATCGTGTAATTCTTGTGGCTTTGTTAGTTTCACACGTCGCAGAACGTGTGATTTTGGTCAATTGCGTTTAAAAATGTCATCAAACGTCTTATTGGTATAATTCAATTTATTGCGTTTCAGTGTCTGATTCTACTGTTTGAGTTTGAAAGTTTTCATATCGGAGCTCTGGGTTATTTTGCTGCTTATGTGTTTTTCATTTGACGTTTGTCTCAGGTGTTTTACAATAGTTTTACATTGGTAACCAAACAAATTATTATTTATTTATTTTTACTTTCTGTTTTCTTGTTTCGGATTGTTGCGTTTCTTTGGTTTTCTCAGATTTGCTTTTGATGTTGGTTTTCTCAGATTTGCTTTTGATGTTACTTTTTGGAATATACTATATATTAAATGTCTCTATTAGCCGAATGGATAGCTCCTCTAATGGTTTTGGGAGTTATTGATGACCTGAACAGAGTTCATCATTTGAGTTGAATGTTTCAGTGAATTTCTCTGCACTGCCTTCATTTTGCCAGACCCCAGGATGAGGAGGTTTTGCCTTGGCAGCAGCTAATGAGGATCCATAATAAATATGTTTGGAGCCCATCTGTACGATTGGTTCAGTTTGTACTATTTATTGGGCAGATAAAAAAAATCCTTATTGCTGGTTAATTTGTTCAGAAACACGTTAATCTGACTGTGGTCTGACAGTGATGGAGGGGTCCATGTCAGCGATGACATAATCGACTACACTTGTCCCAAGAGCTGAGCAGAAAGTAAACCGACCTAAAAGAGTCCCCTCTGATTCTATCATTAAGGATGTACAGGCCTAAGGCTCGACAGAGATGCTCTAACTCCTTCCCATTTTTGTTCAGTATTTTGTCAGGACTGTTTCTATTATTTATAATAGGGCTACTGTACAAGGAGAGGTGTCCAGATATGTGGTGGTTACCTCCATATATATACATATATATATATACACAGTACCAGTCAAAAGTTTGGACACACCTACTCATTAAAGGGTTTTTCTTTATTTTTACTATTTCCTACATTGTAGAATAACAGTGAAGACATCAAAACTATGAAATAACACATATGGAATCATGTAGCAACCAAGAAAGTGTTAAACAAATTAAAATATATTATTCAAAGTAGCCCCCCTTTTGCCTTGACGGCAGCTTTGCACACTCTTGGCATTCTCTCAACCAGCTTCACATGGAATGCTTTTCCAACAGTCTTGAAGGAGTTCCCACATATGCTGAGCACTTGTTGGCTGCTTTTCCTTCACTCTGCGGTCCAACTCATCCCAAACCATCTCAATTGGGTTGAGGCCGGGTGATTGTGGAGGCCAGGTCATCTGATGCAGCACTCCATCACTCTTCTTCTTGGTCAAATAGCCCTTATACAACCCAAAGGTGTGTTTGGGTCATTGTCCTGTTGAAAAACAAATGATAGTCCCACTAAGTGCAAACCAGATGGGATGGCGTATCGCTGCAGAAAGCTGTGGCAGCCATGCTGGTTAAGTGTGACTTGAATTCTAAATAAATCACTGACAGTGTCACCAGCAAAGCACCATCACACCTCCTCCTCCATGCTTCATGGTGGGACCAACACCTCCTCCTCCGTGCTTCACTGTGGGAACCACACATGCAGAAAGATCCCTTCATCTACTCTGCGTCTCACAAAGACACAGCGGTTGGAACCAAATCTCTCAAATTTGTACTCATCAGACCAAAGGACAGATTTCCGTCGGTCTAATGTCCATTGCTCGTGTTTCTTGGCACAAGCAAGTCTCATCTTCTTATTGGTGTCCTTTAGTAGTGGTTTCTTTGCAGCAATTCGACCATGAAGGCCTGATTCACACTGAACAGTTGATGTTGAGATGTGTCTGCTACTTGAACTCTGTGAAACATTTATTTGAGCTGAAATTTCTGAGGCTGGTAACTCGAATGAACTTATCCTCTACAGCAGAGGTAACTCTGGGTCTTACTTTCCTGTGGCGGTCCTCATAAGAGCCAGTTTCATCATAGCGCTTGATGGTTTTTGGGACTGCACTTGAAGAAACTTTCAAAGTACTTGAAATGTTCCGGATTGACTGACCTTCATGTCTTAAAGTAATGATGGACTGTTGTTTCTCTTTGCTCATTTGAGCTGTTCTTGCCATAATATGGACTTAGTATTTTACCAAATAGGGGCTATCTTCTGTATACCATCCCTACCTTTGTTACAACACAACTGATTGGCTCAAACGCATTCAGAAGGAAAAATTACACAAATTAACTTTTAACAAGGGGCACCTGTTAATTGAAATGCCTTCCAGGTGACTACCTCATGAAACTGGTTGAGAGAATGCCAAGAGTGTGCAAAGCTGTCATCAAGGCAAAAGGGTAGCTAATTTCAAGAATATCAAATATATTCTGATTTGTTTAACACTTTTTTGGTTACTACATGATTCCATATGTGCTATTTCATTGTCTTGACGTCTCCATTACTATTCTACAATGTTTGAAATAGTAAAAAAAGAAAGAAAAACCCTTGAATGAGTAGGTGTTCTAAAACGTTTGACTGGTACTGTATATACCACCACCCAAAAGGGCACTTGACAAGTGGGAGGGCAAAGGGGCAGGTGCTCGGGCACAGAAACTCTCTTTGTCCGTCCGTCCGTGTGGGTAGATTAGAATTCTCCAGTGCTCCAGTTCAGCCAGCCAGGTCTCAGTCCTCTGGTGCTCAGCAGCTTTTTGTTCAGCCGTCAGCATATTCCAATTCCCCCTGCCTTTCAGCGCTACAGAGCAGCGGGTCAAAAGGCTGGATGCGACTCAGGTGGGAACTGACGTAAGCCGTGCTCCACTCACTGGCCGGGCAGCTGGGATGAGAGGCCTACTGTGAGGCCAGAGGAGAGGCCTACTGAGGCCAGAGGTGAGGCCTACTGAGAGGCCAGAGGAGAGGCCTACTGTGAGGCCAGAGAGGAGGCCTACTGAGGCCAGAGGTGAGGCCTACTGAGAGGCCAGAGGTGAGGCCTACTGAGAGGCCAGAGAGGTGAGGCCAGAGAGGAGGCCTACTGTGAGGCCAAAGGAGAGGCCTACTGTGAGGCCAAAGGAGAGGCCTACTGTGAGGCCAGAGAGAGGAGGCCTACAGTGAGGCCAGAGGAAAGGCCTACAGTGAGGCCAGAGGAAAGGCCTACTGTGAGGGCAGAGGAGAGGCCTACTGTGAGGCCTCTTCAAGGCTATTTCACTTGTTAATTTCAAGTCTATTTCACTTGTTAATTTCAAGTCTATTTCACTTGTTCATTTCCAGTCTATTTCACTTGTTTACTTCCTGTCTATTTCACTTGTTTACTTCCTGTCTATTTCACTTGTTAATTTCAAGGCTATTTCACTTGTTAATTTCAAGTCTATTTCACTTGTTCATTTCCAGTCTATTTCACTTGTTTACTTCACGTCTATTTCACTTGCTTTGACAATGTAAACATAAGCAGGAGGGCTGCAGTCAGAGGAAGTGGGATTCAATTGAGATGATCCCCAGATTCAGAGCGTTCAAGTGAGACACAAACCACAATCACCAGTATGGCCTTTTAAATGGAGGAGTGGACACAAGACTGACCTCACCTCCATCTGACCGGATTAAAATGGAGGAGCGGACACACCTCCATCTGACTGTGGGTTAAAACAGAGTAATGACACCTTATAATATCAAATATAACATTTACATTTAGGAAAGGTAAAGTGTTTTGTTACCAAGAAATGATCTGATGATAATTACAGATGTACGGGATCTTAATTTGACCAGTATTATCGCAGCATAATATTCCCGTAGCAGCAGGATTTGAATGTTTAGTCCATAATGTTTCTTGATCGGTGGTTAGGCTATTAGCTGGACGAAACTAGGCTACATGAAAAAGTGCAATAACTTAACATAACCGTGTGTTACTGAGGGTTTTCAGTGGATTTTTATGTAAGTCATGAAGCTCAGGAAAATTATCCAGAACAAAATGGTGATAAAGATCCTAAATATGTAACTGCAGCCTGATCTGGTTTCCCATCGTCGTAGACCGCCTGACGTCATCGCCGTCACATACCGCAGTAGACGGACATCATCGCCGTCACATACCGCAGTAGACTGACGTCATCGCCGTCACATACCGCAGTAGACGGACATCATCGCCGTCACATACCGCAGTAGACGGACATCATCGCCGTCACATACCGCAGTAGACGGACGTCATCGCCGTCACATACCGCAGTAGACGGACGTCATCGCCGTCACATACCGCAGTAGACGGACGTCATCGCCGTCACATACCGCAGTAGACGGACATCATCGCCGTCACATACCGCAGTAGACGGACATCATCGCCGTCACATACCGCAGTAGACGGACGTCATCGCCGTCACATACCGCAGTAGACGGACGTCATCGCCGTCACATACCGCAGTAGACGGACATCATCGCCGTCACATACCGCAGTAGACGGACATCATCGCCGTCACATACCGCAGTAGACGGACGTCATCGCCGTCACATACCGCAGTAGACGGACGTCATCGCCGTCACATACCGCAGTAGACGGACATCATCGCCGTCACACAGGCTCATACAGGAGATTTCTGCTAGGCTTTCATCCGAGGGCTCATTTTTCAAAAGCAATACCACAATTATTTGTTATTTATTTTCCATTATGACTCCCCCCCCCCCCTCCCCTCCCTATCACACGCTTGGAAAAATGACTATCACTCGGCATCAGTTACTTGAAGATGAAATCGCATCGCTGGGCTGTTCAGTCAAACCAACGTTGGTCTTTGTCTCGGCTGCGGTGCGTTTGAAGGCAATAAACTGGCTTCCCCTGCGTCTCGTGGGAGAGGCCTATACATCATTGAGAGGAGTGGAAAGATTCCACCCGTCACAGAGACCTCAGACAGCAGGCCTCCCTACACACCTGCTAGGACTACAGGATGATTTTACACTGGAGGAGAGGAGACAGAAGAGGAGAGAAGACAGAAGAGGAGAGAAGACAGAAGAAGAGAGAAGACAGAAGAAGAGAGAAGACAGAAGAAGAGAGAAGACAGAAGAAGAGAGAAGACAGAAGAAGAGAGAAGACAGAAGAAGAGAGAAGACAGAAGAAGAGAGAAGACAGAAGAAGAGAAGACAGAAGAGAGAAGACAGAAGAAGAGAGGAGACAAAAGAGGAGAGGAGAGGAGAAGACAGAAGAAGACAGAAGAAGAGAGGAGATAATACAGAAGAGGAGAGAGAGAGGAGAGGAAAGAGAGGAGAGGAAAGAGAAGAGGAGAGAAGAGAGAATAGAAGAGATATCTTCTGGTTTTTCTATTTAACAAAGAGCTGGATGATAATTTTAGAAATATCTTTTTAGCTAAACAATGGATACACACATATGATGTGTACGCTCCCTCTCTCTCTCACACAGAGACACATTAATTCCCCCAGCACCATGCTTATCGATCCAGGCCCAGATCCCCAGTGGTATTACACAGACAGGCTGTCGGTTCTCTCACACCCATCAACACACACACAATAAAAAAATAATCATAAAAAAAGGAGGAGGAGAAGAAAAAGACAGAGAGAGAGACAGAGAGAGAGACAGAGAGAGAGACAGAGACAGAGAGAGAGACAGAGAGACAGACAGAGAGAGAGACAGAGAGACAGAGAGAGAGAGAGAGAGACAGACAGAGAGACAGAGAGAGAGACAGAGAGACAGAGAGAGAGAGAGAGAGAGAGAGAGAGAGAGAGAGAGAGAGAGAGAGAGAGAGAGAGAGAGAGAGAGACAGAGAGAGCGAGAGAGACAGAGAGAGAGACAGGGAGAGACAGGGAGAGACAGGGAGAGACAGGGAGAGACAGGGAGAGACAGGGAGAGAGATGAAATAAAGAAAGCAGTGTGTCATGTTTTGAAGAGGGTACATCTGTGGGGGTTTCAGTCAGTAGCAGAGGGAACATCTGTGGGGGTTTCAGTCAGTAGCAGAGGGGACATCTGTGGGGGTTTCAGTCAGTAGCAGAGGGAACATCTGTGGGGGTTTCAGTCAGTAGCAGAGGGTACATCTGTGGGGGTTTCAGTCAGTAGCAGAGGGAACATCTGTGGGGGTTTCAGTCAGTAGCAGAGGGTACATCTGTGGGGGTTTCAGTCAGTAGCAGAGGGTACATCTGTGGGGGTTTCAGTCAGTGGCAGAGGGTACATCTGTGGGGGTTTCAGTCAGTAGCAGAGGGTACATCTGTGGGGGTTTCAGTCAGTAGCAGAGGGTACATCTGTGGGGGTTTCAGTCAGCCAGTGTTTGTTTCCATGTGGAGGCTTTCTGAATGCAGCAGCTCATCCTCCCATTGTAACACACACACACACACACACACACACACACACACACACACACACACACACTTCCAGTGTAGTTAGAGGAAGCAGCAACATCTCCAGACTATAATTGACAGCTTCCTTTATTACCTGCCTCCACTTAACAGTCCTCCCCTGTGGCCCATATAGGGCTCTGGTCTAAAGTAGTGCACTACATAGGGAATAGGGCTCTGGTCTAAAGTAGGGCACTATATAGGGAATATGGCCCTGGACTATAGTAGTGCACTATATAGGGAATAGGGCTCTGGTCTAAAGTAGTGCACTATATAGGGAATAGGGCTCTGGTCTAAAGTAGTGCACTATATAGGGAATAGGGCTCTGGTCTAAAGTAGGGCACTATATAGGGAATAGGGCTCTGGTCTAAAGTAGGGCACTACATAGGGAATAGGGCTCTGGACTATAGTAGTACCACTATATAGGGAATAGGGCTCTGGACTATAGTAGTGCACTACATAGGGAATAGGGCTCTGGTCAAAAGTAGTGCACTACATAGGGAATAGGGCTCTGGTCTATAGTAGGGCACTACATAGGGAATAGGGCTCTGGTCTATAGTAGGGCACTATATAGGGAATAGGGCTCTGGACTATAGTAGTGCACTACATAGGGATTAGGGCTCTGGTCTATAGTAGTGCACTATAGGGAATAGGGCTCTGGACTATAGTAGTGCACTACATAGGGAATAGGGTACCATTTGGGACGTATGACCCAGCTCTAAATGGCATCCACTTTTACCACTTCCTGGTACAGCAGGAAGCCATGGAGGGATGCTGTCTGAGCAGCGTGGGAACGTTTAGCTGGCGTCTGAAGACGGCTCTCTAGGAGGGAGGGAACCGTACTCTCAGAGACACAGAGAAACACAGACACCTGACAGACTTCAGGTCGATGTAAATACTTGCGCGTCAGGATGAAAGCCCCAGATTCTGACCCCCCCCCAACTAACGATTTAGGAAATAGGAGAGGGTCCACAGTTTTAATAACTCTGCTCTGATCAAGCGGAGAGGAGTCCCTCGATCCTGACTAGTCTCCCAGTCCCTACCACTGAAAAACATCCCCACAGTATGATGCTGCCACCACCATGCTTCACTGTAGGGATGGTGCCAGGTTTCCTCCAGACTTGACGATTGGCATTCAGGCCAATGAGTTCAATCTTGGTTTCATCAGACCAGAGAATCTTGTTATACTGATTAGTGGCTTCTGTCTGGCCACTACCATAAAGGTCTGATTGGTGGAGTGCTGCAGAGATGGGAGAACCTTCCAGAAGGACAACCATCTCCACAGAGTAACTCTGGAGCTCTGTCAGAGTGACCATCGGGTTCTTGGTCACCTCCCTGAACAAGGTCCTTCTCCCCCGATTTCTTAGTGTGGCCGGGCGGCCAGCTCTAGGAAGACTCTTGGCGGTTCCAAACTTCTTCCATTTAAGAATAATGGAGGACAATGTGTTTTTGGGGACCTTCAATGCTGCAGAGATCTGAGCCTCGACACAACCCTGTCTAGGAGCTCTACAGACAATTCCTTCGACCTCACGGCTTGGTTTTTGCTCTGACATGCACTGTCAACTGTGGGACCTTATATAGACAGGTGTGTGTCTTTCCAAATCATGTCCAATCAATTGAATTTACCACATGTGGACTCTAATCAAGTTGTAGAAACATCTCAAGGATGATCAATGGAAACAGGAAGCACCTGAGCTCAATTTAGAGTCTCATAACAAACAGTCTGAATACTTATGTAAATAAAGAAGTTATTATTTTGAAATACATTTGCACACAATTTTTTGTTGTTGCCTTTTGTCACTTTGTCATTATGGGGTATTGTGATGTCATTATGGGGTATTGTGATGTCATTATGGGGTATTGTGATGTCATTATGGGGTATTGTGTGTAGATTGATGAAGAAAAACATTTATTTAATCCATTTTAGAATAAGGTTGTAACATAACGAGGAAAAGGTCAAAGGGTCTGAATACTTTCCGAATGCTCTCTATCTAATCATGACAATGTGTTAGTGGCTATCCCAGATAAATTCATCCAGGAAGCATGTCTAGCTACCCATTTCTCCCTCCCTCCAGTGGATAGGTAGAGGGAGCCCGGGTAGAGGGAGCCCGGGTAGAGGGAGCCCGGGTAGAGGGAGCCCGGGTAGAGGGAGCCCGGGTAGAGGGAGCCGTCATAGTAATCTGCTGATAACACTACACCAGTGGCCTTGAGCAGAGCAGAGAGATCATGGGGCAATTAGATTTCTGCACGGGCGCGGACATCGACTGTAGGGGGTTAATAACACACTAAGCTGTATACTGGGCCCTTCAGGAACAGAGAGGACTGGTTTAATAACACACCAAGCTGTATACTGGGCCCTGCAGTAACAGAGAGGACTGGTTTAATAACACACCAAGCTGTATACTGGGCCCTGCAGTAACAGAGAGGACTGGTTTAATAACACACTAAGCTGTATACTGGGCCCTTCAGGAACAGAGAGGACTGGTTTAATAACACACCAAGCTGTATACTGGGCCCTGCAGTAACAGAGAGGACTGGTTTAATAACACACCAAGCTGTATACTGGGCCCTTCAGGAACAGAGAGGACTGGTTTAATAACACACCAAGCTGTATACTGGGCTCTGCAGTAACAGAGAGGACTGGTTTAATAACACACTAAGCTGTATACTGGGCCCTGCAGTAACAGAGAGGACTGGTTTAATAACACACCAAGCTGTATACTGGGCCCTTCAGGAACAGAGAGGACTGGTTTAATAACACACCAAGCTGTATACTGGGCCCTGCAGTAACAGAGAGGACTGGTTTAATAACACACTAAGCTGTATACTGGGCCCTGCAGTAACAGAGAGGACTGGTTTAATAACACACCAAGCTGTATACTGGGCCCTGCAGTAACAGAGAGGACTGGTTTAATAACACACCAAGCTGTATACTGGGCCCTGCAGTAACAGAGAGGACTGGTTTAATAACACACCAAGCTGTATACTGGGCCCTGCAGTAACAGAGAGGACTGGTTTAATAACACACCAAGCTGTATACTGGATGGTTAAGATAATAATGATTGGGGTCAATTACAATTTATGGAAGTGGAGAATTTACACAGAATTAAATTAGAATTTAAAACATCTTCATGTTATGGAATTAGACACTTTGGATTTGTTTTATTGTAATTTAAATGGAATTGTAAAAACATTATCATGGAATTTAATATTTTTACATTTCCCAGTTAATATAATTAATGCATATATAATTTCAAACTGTCTCAACAGTGACATGATCAGCCTCAAAACCAGAGGGAATTAAATTCAAACTGGAATTTGTGGAATTGTTGGGGATAATATTCTATGTAGTTCTGTCCACGGGCTGTTCTGGTATATTTATGTTCTGTATTGTCTCTTGTTTCATGTTCTGCGTGGAACCCAGGAAGAGAAGCAGCTGCTATAGCAACAGCTCATGGGGATCCGAAATAAAACAACAAATACCAAAAATATTGAAAAGGGAATTTAATTTGGGGAATTTACCTAACATTGGAATTCAGAGGAATTTAATAATCTCTTAAATCAAAGACTGACCTGGAATTTTAATTAAATATAATTTAGAGGGAGATAGAAATGAATGTGGAATTGACCCCAACCCTGAAGCTAATGTCAACAGAGAAGACATACTGTTACTCACATTCACCAAGTACTGTACTGGATGTTTCAGTAAACACCACTACAGACAGAGACTAGTGTATATCGCGTTGTCATCAAACGCTCGGACAGAAATAGTCAGAAGTTTCCATTTATTTCCTACTTCCTCGTTACGCAGACATTAACACACTTGGCACCATTGAGGTGAGGATGTTGACTTTCTACACAAGTTGTTATTTTTCAGTTTCGTCCGACGAACAGATTGTTGCGGTAAAATAAAAAAAGGGATACATGTTTTGGTGCCATTATTCTAAGCTGCACTTCAGTCAAAACTTGCTCTGAGAACGTTCCATTGCATTCATTTGCTATTGGCTCTCGCTAGTGTTCCAGTTTAGCCAACGTTCTTTAAGCCGTTTTTCGGCCTTGGGTGAATTTTGACTCGATCTATTGTCCAGCCTACCCTTAGTTCCAGTGAAAGGAATTCTTAACGCTACAGCATACAATGACATTCTAGACGATTCTGTGCTTCCAACATTGTGGCAACAGTTTGGGGAAGGCCCTTTCCTGTTTCAGCATGACAATGCCCCAGTGCACAAAGCGAGGTCCATACAGAAATGGTTTACCGAGATTGGAGTGGAAGAACTTGACTGGCCTGCACAGAGCCCTGACCTCCACCCCATCGAACACATTTGGGATGAATTGGAACGCCGACTGTGAGCCAGGACTAATCGCTCCAACATCATTGTTCCCGACCTCACTAATGCTCATTTTGGCTGAATGGAAGCAAGTCCCAGCAGCAATGTTCCAGCATCTAGTGGAAAGCCTTCCCAGAAGAGTGGAGGCTGTTATAGCAGCAATGTTCCATTATCTAGTGGAAAGCCTTCCCAGAAGAGTGGAGGCTGTTATAGCAGCAATGTTCCATCATCTAGTGGAAAGCCTTCCCAGAAGAGTGGAGGCTGTTATAGCAGCAATGTTCCAACATCTAGTGGAAAGCCTTCCCAGAAGAGTGGAGGCTGTTATAGCAGCAATGTTCCAACATCTAGTGGAAAGCCTTCCCAGAAGAGTGGAGGCTGTTATAGCAGCAATGTTCCAACATCTAGTGGAAAGCCTTCCCAGAAGAGTGGAGGCTGTTATAGCAGCAATGTTCCAGCATCTAGTGGAAAGCCTTCCCAGAAGAGTGGAGGCTGTTATAGCAGCAATGTTCCAACATCTAGTGGAAAGCCTTCCCAGAAGAGTGGAGGCTGTTATAGCAGCAATGTTCCAACATCTAGTGGAAAGCCTTCCCAGAAGAGTGGAGGCTGTTATAGCAGCAATGTTCCAACATCTAGTGGAAAACCTTCCCAGAAGAGTGGAGGCTGTTATAGCAGCAATGTTCCAACATCTAGTGGAAAGCCTTCCCAGAAGAGTGGAGGCTGTTATAGCAGCAATGTTCCAACATCTAGTGGAAAGCCTTCCCAGAAGAGTGGAGGCTGTTACAGCAGCAATGTTCCAACATCTAGTGGAAAGCCTTCCCAGAAGAGTGAAGGCTGTTATAGCAGCAATGTTCCAACATCTAGGGGAAAGCCTTCCCTGAAGAGTGGAGGCTGTTATAGCAGCAATGTTCCAACATCTAGTGGAAAGCCTTCCCAGAAGAGTGGAGGCTGTTATAGCAGCAATGTTCCAACATCTAGTGGAAAGCCTTCCCAGAAGAGTGGAGGCTGTTACAGCAGCAATGTTCCAACATCTAGTGGAAAGCCTTCCCAGAAGAGTGAAGGCTGTTATAGCAGCAATGTTCCAACATCTAGTGGAAAGCCTTCCCTGAAGAGTGGAGGCTGTTATAGCAGCAATGTTCCAACATCTAGTGGAAAGCCTTCCCAGAAGAGTGGAGGCTGTTAAAGCAGCAAAGGGAGGGGACCAACTCCATATTAATGCCCATCATTTTGAAATGAGATGTTTGACAAGCAGATGTCCACATACTTTTGGTCACATAGTGTACATATAATACAATTCTCAGAAATTAACTGGATAAAAATACATAAAAGAGAGGACTCACCGTTAACCTTTCGGTTAACATTTCTCCAATAATAACAAGTAATTCAATGGCTATGTTTTCCAAGACATATCAACAACATACTCCTCATAGGAATAAACTGGTTTCCATGTTATACTCTTGTAAATTTACCTCCCTGTAAAAGGTCACTTATTCATTGCCTTAGTTAGGCTCTCCTACCTCAGCATGGCCTTGTGTGTGTGTGTCTCAGCATGGGCGCTTGTGTACACCATTGTGCATCAGTGACCTTTCCACTGTAAAAGATCTGCTTAAGTGCAGAGGAAGTCTGAAGTTTACGAGAGGAGAATTAACAGCAGGTAGGACATCTAGCTAGCCAACACTTATGGGCATAGTACTGTAGGTCCAGTGGTGCTTTTTCAAATGAAAGCCTGGAGTCCCTGCACCAAGCAAATATATACATACAGCTAGCTGGATTAGAATGGTAGCGTACGTACAGCTAGCTGGATTAGAATGGTAGCGTACGTACAGCTAGCTGGATTAGAATGGTAGCGTACATACAGCTAGCTGGATTAGAATGGTAGCGTACATACAGCTAGCTGGATTAGAATGGTAGCGTACATACAGCTAGCTGGATTAGAATGGTAGCGTACATACAGCTAGCTGGATTAGAATGGTAGCGTACATACAGCTAGCTGGATTAGAATGGTAGCGTACATACAGCTAGCTGGATTAGAATGGTAGCGTACATACAGCTAGCTGGATTAGAATGGTAGCGTACGTACAGCTAGCTGGATTAGAATGGTAGCGTACGTACAGCTAGCTGGATTAGAATGGTAGCGTACATACAGCTAGCTGGATTAGAATGGTAGCGTACATACAGCTAGCTGGATTAGAATGGTAGCGTACATACAGCTAGCTGGATTAGAATGGTAGCGTACGTACAGCTAGCTGGATTAGAATGGTAGCGTACATACAGCTAGCAGGATTAGAATGGTAATGTGTTGTGAGTCAATTCTAACCCTGGTCTACATGGGGTCTGTCACATTCTCCCTGCCTGGACCAAACCCCTGTATACATGCTGCCAGGCCAACAGCCATGTAGCAGGGCAGGCAGAGGGACAAGAGACCCTTCCCAGAGCGCTTTGGGGAGGCAGAGAGTCCAGAGACCTGTCCCAGAGCGCTTTGGGGAGGCAGAGAGTCCAGAGACCTGTCCCAGTCCAGAGACCTGTCCCAGAGCGTTTTGGGGAGGCAGAGAGTCCAGGGACCTGTCCCAGAGCGTTTTGGGGAGGCAGAGAGTCCAGGTACCTGTCCCAGAGCGTTTTGGGGAGGCGGAGAGTCCAGAGACCTGTCCCAGAGAGTTTGAGAGGCAGAGACTCCAGAGACCTGTCCCACAGCACTAATGGAGGCAGAGAGACATGAGACCCATCCTAGAGCGTTTTGGGGAGGCAGAGAGTCCAGAGACCTGTCCCACAGGACTTTGGGAGGCAGAGAGAGGAGCGCTGAGCGCTGCAGAGGAAAACGAAAAGACATCAGATTCACTGACCCCTGCCGCCTTGTTGCCCTGCCGAGGTCAGCCACCACAGCTCTCTCAATTCAATCTCAATTCAATTTAAGGGGCTTTATTGGCATGTGAAACATGTTTACATTGCCAAAGCAAGTGAAATAAATAAACAAAAGTTAACTCTCTCGCTCTGTGTCTCTCCCACCCTCCCTCCCTCTCTTGCACCATCTCTCCCTCCCCGTGGTAACACTAGACTGAGCAGCAAGGGTCCGTTGCCATGGCAGCTGTTCCCCAGAGCCACCCGTGTCTGTCCCGTCAGTGTGGCCTGGTGGCTCCACTGTTGTGTACATGGCACAATCCCTCTCTCTTCCAGGACCACACATCAGAGGAGAATCAGGGTGGATGTTGGGGATAAGGATATCCTCTGTGGGCTGGACGGAGAAATGTAGACAGGGATAGACGGATGGAGAAATGTAGAGGGATGGACGGACGGAGAAATGTAGAGGGATGGAGAAATGTAGAGAGGGATGGACGGATGGAGAAATGTAGAGGGATGGACGGATGGAGAAATGTAGAGGGATGGAGAAATGTAGAGAGGGATGGAGAAATGTAGAGAGGGATGGAGAAATGTAGAGAGGGATGGAGAAATGTAGAGAGGGATGGACGGATGGAGAAATGTAGAAAGGGATGGAGAAATGTAGAGAGGGATGGAGAAATGTAGAGATGGATGGACGGATGGAGAAATGTAGAGAGGGATGGACGGATGGAGAAATGTAGAGAGGGATGGAGGGAAGAGGAGGATGCCTCCCTGGGGGGGTTCCACTCGGCATTAATTATTCAGCTCGGGAGGCAGGCAGGCAGACAAAAGCTGTTTCTAACTTCAGCCTCCATGTCTCTATTTCTGAAAGTCACAAATACAGTGCCTTCAGAAAGTATTCAGACCCCTTGACTTTTCCACATTTAATTACGTTACAGTCTTATTCTAAAATGTATTAAATAAAACAATATCCTTAGCAATCTACACACAATGCCCCATAATGACATCACAATGCCCCATAATGACATCACAATACCCCATAGTGACATCACAATACCCCCTAAGTACATCACAAATACTCTAAATTGAGCTCAGGTGCATCCTGTTTCCATTGATCATCCTTGAGATGTTTCTACAACTTGATTGGAGTCCACCTGTGGTAAATTCAATTGATCGGACATGATTTGGAAAAACACACACCTGTCTATATAAAGGTCACACAGTTGACAGTGCATGTCAAAGCAAAAACCAAATCATGAGGTCGAAGGAATTGTCTGTAGAGCTCCGAGGCAGGATTGTGTCGAAGCACAGATCTGGGGAAGGGTACCAAAACATTTCTACAGCATTGAAGGTCCCCAAGAACACAGTGGCCTCCATCATTCTTAAATGGAAGAAGTTTGGAACCACCAAGACTCTTCCCTAGAGTTGGCCACCATGCCAAACTGAGCAATCGGGGGAGACGGGCCTTGGACAGGGAGGTGACCAAGAACCCGATGGTCAGCCTCCCGGGTGGCGCAGTGGTCTAAGGAACTGCATCGCAGTGCTAGCTGTGCAACTTGGTTGGGTTGTGTTTCGGAGGACGCATGGCTCTCGACCTTCATCTCTCCCGAGCCCGGACTTGAACCAGATCGAACATATCTGGAGAGACCTGAACATAGCTGTGCAGTGAAGCTCCCCATCCAAAGTGACAGAGCTTGAGAAGATCTGCAGAGAGGAATGGGAGAAACTCCCCAAATACAGGTGTCTCAAGCTGTAGCATCATACCCAAGAAGACTGGATGCTCTAATCGCTACCAAAGGTGTTACAACAAAGTACTGAGTAAAAGGTCTGAAAACATATGAAACGTGATACTACATTTTTTATTTTATTTAATACATTTCCAAACATTTATAAAAACCTGTTTTTGCTTTGTCATTATGGGGTATCGAGTGTAGATTGATGAGGGGGAAAAAGCGATTGAATTCATTTTTAGAACAAGGCTGTAACGTAACAATATGTAAATCAAAGGGGGTCTGAATACTTGAACTGCTGAATACTTATTTTCCACCATCATTTGCAAATAAATTCATTAAAAATCCTACAATGTGATTTTCTGGATTTGTTTTTCTCATTTTGTCTGTCATAGTTGAAGTGTACCTATGATGAAAATTACAGGCCTCTCTCATCTTTTTAAGTGGGAGGACTTGCACAATGGGTGGCTGACTAAATACTTTTTTGCCCCACTGTAGTATTAAAGTAGTGCACTATATATTATATAGTGAGAACAGATCTCTATGTGATGGGCTCTTCCACAGCTGTGTTTTAGATGTGAGAACATATCTCTATGTGATGGGTTCTTCCACAGCAGTGGTGATGGGTTCATCCACAGCTGTGTTTTAGATGTGAGAACAGATCTCTATGTGATGGGCTCTTCCACAGCAGTGGTGATGGGTTCTTCCACAGCTGTGTTTTAGATGTGAGAACAGATCTCTATGTGATGGGTTCTTCCACAGCAGTGGTGATGGGTTCTTCCACAGCTGTGTTTTAGATGTGAGAACAGATCTCTATGTGATGGGTTCTTCCACAGCAGTGGTGATGGGTTCTTCCACAGCTGTGTTTTAGATGTGAGAACAGATCTCTATGTGATGGGTTCTTCCACAGCAGTGGTGATGGGTTCTTCCACAGCTGTGTTTTAGATGTGAGAACAGATCTCTATGTGATGGGTTGGCTGGCTGTCTGGCTGGCTGAATGGCTGGCTGTCTGGGATAGCCTCATTACCTTGTCTAATGTATTTAGCCAGTAAATAAACCCTGATAGTAGGGTCAGGCTAAAGGCTGGGATGGGGCTAATTGGTTAATGCTTTGAGAGGCATGGCCACTCACATCACATAGCAGACACACACACACACACACACACACACACCCTCACATCGCATAGCAGACACACACACACACCCTCACATCGCATAGCAGACACACACACACATCGCATAGCAGACACACACACACATCGCATAGCAGACACACACACACACACGCCTCAACAAGATATTCACCTCTATCAGGGGATGGATCAGCAGCTCAATAACACAGTTAGTCCACTTTCAAAACACCACAGTGGATCAGCAGCTCAATAACACAGTTAGTCCACTTTCAAAACACCACAGTGGATCAGCAGCTCAATAACACAGTTAGTCCACTTTCAAAACACCACAGTGGATCAGCAGCTCAATAACACAGTTAGTCCACTTTCAAAACACCACAGTGGATCAGCAGCTCAATAACACAGTTAGTCCACTTTCAAAACACCACAGTGGATCAGCAGCTCAATAACACAGTTAGTCCACTTTCAAAACACCACAGTGGATCAGCAGCTCAACAACACAGTTAGTCCACTTTCAAAACACCACAGTGGATCAGCAGCTCAATAACACAGTTAGTCCACTTTCAAAACACCACAGTGGATCAGCAGCTCAACAACACAGTTAGTCCACTTTCAAAACACCACAGTGGATCAGCAGCTCAATAACACAGTTAGTCCACTTTCAAAACACCACAGTGGATCAGCAGCTCAATAACACAGTTAGTCCACTTTCAAAACAGCACTGTGACACTCCCACACACTGCCTTCCCATGCATTGTGTGTGTTTGTCCCATACAGTGTTACGTCAGGGAAGCGGTGACGCTGTGAAGCCTGGCTTCTCTTGATTCTGCCCAGTATCAATAACATCTGACCTGTGTGATCAATACAGGAGATGTGTGTAAAGAAACACAAGTCCCTCTCCCCACACACACACACACACACATCCCTCTTCCCGTCTCAACGCCCACGCCGTACCACAGAAGCTCAATTCGAAGGCTTCGATCAGCCGCTCGCAATCCATTCTTTCGTTCCGTGTTCTAGTACATTTTCTTCAGTTCTTCGTTGTTCATAATAAAGACAACACACAACCCCTCTATGCCACAACGTTTTGTTCTGACGGACGCAGAGCAACTAGGAGATAACGGTGTTGTTTGACGGTGTCGTAAAGAACTGAGAACACATTAAAAACAGATAAAAGGAAGGGCAGCTCTGACTGAGGTTGGCGATAGTCACATTCATATTCTGACTGCCCACACTGATGTTACAGACTGTATCCCTGCATACAACACCCGGCTCAAAAGACCATCGCTCTCAAAAGTCTGTACGCAGGCACAAAAAAGACACACACACACAGCGGCGTAGACATACGTGAGCTGACTTGATCCACGTACTGGGGCAGGTATGGGGCCCACAGGTCGATGGTGTCCTTCCTGCCTGACTGACCAATCCTCCGCAGCTCAGCCAGAAGCAGGGCCTGCGCCGCCTCTCTCACCTAGTGGAGAAAGACCCAGGATATTAACATCAGGAGCTGACAACAGAGACATCCCAACAGGTACTAATCCAGTCTCACAGTGCGTACGCTGGTGGACAGACACGCACAGGTTATGGAAGCTAATAAAACACAGGTTATGAACCTGGAAGCTAATAAAAGCATATATGTCATTTAGCAGACACTTTTATCCAAATCGCCTTAAAAATGTAAATGTGTGCAGACATTTTTCAAATGGGCGGCCCCATCAGGAATCGCACCGACAACCCTTGGAGTCTGCTAGGTCCACGCTCTACCAACGGAGCAACACAGGAAGGTTTAACGTATGTGAGGGAGAGGGAATAGAGTGAACGGGAAAGGAGGGAGAGGGAATATAGTGAACGGGAGAGGAGGGATAGAGGGAATAGAGTGAACGGGAGAGGAGGGAGAGAGGGAATAGAGTGAACGGGAGAGGCTGGAGAGGGAATATAGTGAACGGGAGAGGATGGAGAGGGAATAGAGTGAACGGGAGAGGATGGAGAGGGAATATAGTGAACGGGAGAGGAGGGAGAGAGGGAATAGAGTGAACGGGAGAGGATGGAGAGGGAATATAGTGAACGGGAGAGGATGGAGAGGGAATAGAGTGAACGGGAGAGGATGGAGAGGGAATAGAGTGAACGGGAGAGGATGGAGAGGGAATATAGTGAACGGGAGAGGATGGAGAGGGAATATAGTGAACGGGAGAGGATGGAGAGGGAATATAGTGAACGGGAAAGGAGGGAGAGGGAATATAGTGAACGGAAGAGGATGGAGAGGGAATATAGTGAACGGGAGAGGATGGAGAGGGAATAGAGTGAACGGGAGAGGAGGGAGAGGGAATAGAGTGAACGGGAGAGGAGGGAGAGGGAATAGAGTGAACGGGAGAGGCTGGAGAGGGAATAGAGTGAACGGGAGAGGAGGGATAGAGGGAATAGAGTGAACGGGAGAGGAGGGAGAGGGAATAGAGTGAACGGGAGAGGATGGAGAGGGAATAGAGTGAACGGGAGAGGAGGGATAGAGGGAATAGAGTGAACGGGAGAGGAGGGATAGAGGGAATAGAGTGAACGGGAGAGGAGGGATAGAGGGAATAGAGTGAACGGGAGAGGAGGGATAGAGGGAATAGAGTGAACGGGAGAGGAGGGAGAGGGAATAGAGTGAACGGGAGAGGAGGGAGAAGGAATAGAGTGAACGGGAGAGGCTGGAGAGGGAATAGAGTGAACGGGAGAGGAGGGAGAGGGAATAGAGTGAACGGGAGAGGATGGAGAGGGAATATAGTGAACGGTCCTGCCAGTGCAGTGTATTACCTACATACAGCAGTCCTGACAGTGCAGTGTATTACCTCCAGACAGCAGTCCTGCCAGTGCAGTGTATTACCTACAGACAGCAGTCCTGCCAGTGCAGTGTATTACCTCCTGCCAGTGCAGTGTATTACCTACAGACAGCAGTCCTGACAGTGCAGTGTATTACCTACAGACAACAGTCCTGACAGTGCAGTGTATTACCTACAGACAGCGGTCCTGACAGTGCAGTGTATTACCTACAGACAGCAGTCCTGACAGTGCAGTGTATTACCTACAGACAGCGGTCCTGACAGTGCAGTGTATTACCTACATACAGCAGTCCTGCCAGTGCAGTGTATTACCTCCAGACAGCAGTCCTGACAGTGCAGTGTATTACCTACAGACAGCAGTCCTGACAGTGCAGTGTATTACCTCCAGACAGCGGTCCTGACAGTGCAGTGTATTACCTACATACAGCAGTCCTGCCAGTGCAGTGTATTACCTCCAGACAGCAGTCCTGACAGTGCAGTGTATTACCTACATACAGCAGTCCTGACAGTGCAGTGTATTACCTCCAGACAGCAGTCCTGCCAGTGCAGTGTATTACCTACAGACAGCAGTCCTGCCAGTGCAGTGTATTACCTCCTGCCAGTGCAGTGTATTACCTACAGACAGCAGTCCTGACAGTGCAGTGTATTACCTACAGACAACAGTCCTGACAGTGCAGTGTATTACCTACAGACAGCGGTCCTGACAGTGCAGTGTATTACCTACAGACAGCAGTCCTGACAGTGCAGTGTATTACCTACAGACAGCGGTCCTGACAGTGCAGTGTATTACCTACATACAGCAGTCCTGCCAGTGCAGTGTATTACCTCCAGACAGCAGTCCTGACAGTGCAGTGTATTACCTACAGACAGCAGTCCTGACAGTGCAGTGTATTACCTCCAGACAGCGGTCCTGACAGTGCAGTGTATTACCTACATACAGCAGTCCTGCCAGTGCAGTGTATTACCTCCAGACAGCAGTCCTGACAGTGCAGTGTATTACCTACAGACAGCAGTCCTGACAGTGCAGTGTATTACCTACAGACAGCGGTCCTGACAGTGCAGTGTATTACCTCCAGACAGCAGTCCTGCCAGTGCAGTGTATTACCTACAGACAGCAGTCCTGCCAGTGCAGTGTATTACCTACAGACAGCGGTCCTGCCAGTGCAGTGTATTACCTACAGACAGCAGTCCTGCCAGTGCAGTGTATTACCTACAGAGAGCGGTCCTGCCAGTGCAGTGTATTACCTACAGACAGCGGTCCTGCCAGTGCAGTGTATTACCTACAGACAGCAGTCCTGCCAGTGCAGTGTATTACCTACAGACAGTGGTCCTGCCAGTGCAGTGTATTACCTACAGACAGCGGTCCTGCCAGTGCAGTGTATTACCTACAGACAGCAGTCCTGCCAGTGCAGTGTATTACCTACAGACAGTGGTCCTGCCAGTGCAGTGTATTACCTACAGACAGCAGTCTGCAGTGTATTACCTCCAGACAGCGGTCCTGCCAGCGGCGTGCCAACATCTCCAGTAGAGGTGGTCTGAACTTGTCCAGGCCCAGCAGGTCAGGCAGCATCACACAGTGCATAGCAGCCAGCTGGCTCCAACCTGCAGGGGTTAAAACAGCAGCCGCAAGGTCACACAGAGCAACACAGTGATCTAGGGGCAGGGGTTATAACAGCAGTCACAGAGCAACAACGTGACCTAGGGGCAGGGGTTAGGACAGCAGTCACAGAGCAACACAGTGACCTAGGGGCATGGGTTATAACAGCAGTCACAGAGCAACACAGTGATCTAGGGGCAGGGGTTATAACAGCAGTCACAGAGCAACAACGTGATCTAGGGGCAGGGGTTAGGACAGCAGTCACAGAGCAACAACGTGATCTAGGGGCAGGGGTTAGGACAGCAGTCACAGAGCAACACAGTGACCTAGGGTAGTAGACAGGCACACCAAATATTCACTCTCGTTCACACCCGTACACACATACTATCACATCCAAACAACCGTTCACGGGCGCATAAAATAAAGACAATATTCGGAATATCCTACAACCTTCAGACAGTCATGTGAACCAACAGCAAGGAAGCAACAGGAGCTTGTGGACAATTCGAATGTTATCAAAATAACATATGAATGCAGAAGAGAGTATTTAATAATCGAACAATGGTATGCATCCTATTCACATATATCATATAAATATATGGGTTTGGGGATTACATCTTGCCGATTTTGGGGGATGCACAGCATACAGCATGTATTTGTATATGAACATCGTATGGTAGTATCCAATGCTGCCCCATACAATAAGTACTTACCTTCATTTGAGTTTGGTTGTATTATGTATAACGCTAATAAAACACTATTTCCACTGCCTTCACAAAGTACTGATAGTGCTTGATTTCCTCCACATGTTGTGTTACAGCCTGAATTCAACATGGATTAAATAGATTTTTTCTCTCTCACCTTACTACACACACACACAATACCCCTATAATGACAAAGTGAAAACATATTTGCAAACATTTCTAAACTTAATTGAAAATGAAATACAGAAATGTCGTAAGTATTTCACACCCCTTTTGCTGTGACACTCCATATTCAGCTCAGGTGCATCTAAATTCCCTTTGAGCATCCATGAGATGTCGCTACAACTTGATTGGAGCCCATTTGTGGCAAATGTAATGGTTTGGACATGATTTAGAAAGAAACACTCCTGCCTATATAAAGGTCCCACAGTTGACCGTTCATGTCAGAGCAGAATCTATACCATGAAGTCCAAGGAACTGTCCGGAGATAGAATTGTGATGAGGCATATATCTGGGGAAGGGTATAAAACAAAGTTTCCAAGAGCACAGAGGTCGCCATCATTGGGAAATAATATGGAATTACCCAGACTCTTGCCTAGAGCTGGCCGTCCAGCCAGAGTCTTTTTAGTTGCCACCAAAAGTGCTGATATTGGACTCAGGGGTATGAATACTTATGTAAAATCGATATTTCTAAAAACATGTTTTCATTGTCATTATGGGGTAAAAAACAATTTCAATGAAATCCATTTTGAATTCAGGCTGTAACATAGAATAAGGGGTCTGAATACTATCTTTAGGAACTGTATTTACTCACTACAGAATTCAACAAAATGTCAGGGGCATCTGTGTCACCATCTTTGTAAAAACTAATAATTTATTATTTAATTAATCAAAGGCTTCGAAAAATAATTACAACAGAGATTTTTATTTTTTTTTACAAATTGCAACAAACAATTGTTTAATAATTTGCCAATATATCATCGGATCTGCCTTTTGGTAAAGAATAAATGGCCACTAAGGAGACCAAGGCAACAATCTGTTGCACTGCGAATATCAGTGAACTTGCCTTTTTAGAATCGACAGAGACAATGTTACAGATCCTTTTAAAAATGTTATTTATCCTGAAAGTATATGTTTCTGTGAATCTATTGAATTAACTTGAAAATCTTTGTTCTCTTGTGATTAAAGGAGAAAACGAAAGCCACATTTTAGTTTTCCTATTTAAAAAAATAAAATAAAATCTAAATTGTTTAGATCATTAAAAAAATTAAAAAAATACACCTGGAAAAATGCTACTATGAATCCAGCTGAAAAATACAACTTGAAATTCAGCACTGCATAAAAGAGAGAAGAAAAAATCCAAGCGGGTCCCTGTGACTCAGCGTGAGGTGTTGATGTTGTGTCCTCTGGTAGTGTTCTCTCCCAGGCGGAACGAGCATGCACAACACAGTACATACACAGTGACATCTGGAACCGTATTCACAAAGCATCCAGTTGCCTTATTCATTAGGATTTACAAAAAAGGCAGAAAAAAAAAAAAAAAAAACTCAAGACGCTTTGTGAATATAGGTCCTGTAAAGGAAAGACTGACAGACTTGAAACAATCACCAGGAACAAAAGACACGGACCAGAACAGACAAGACTGAACAACACACGACCTAGGGGAAGATGAGCGCATGGCAGATGAGGGTGGAGGGGGAGAGAGAAACAGAGAGAATTGAAATTGAGAGAGAAAGAAAGATGAAGATAGAGAGAGTATATAGTTAGAGGGCAATGTTGTCAAGGGGTTGGTTGTACCTTCGTTGACTGAGGGACAATGGAAAGCAGCAGGACCTGGGGGAAAAGCCCCAGTGCCAGGAGTGGTAGTACTGGTAGAAGCAGCAACAGCAGCGGCTTGCAGAGGAAATGAAAGATCAGTCGAGAGGGGAAAAAGAAAAAAAGACTCCACAGTTTTCAGGAGAACAGCAGAAACAAGCCGTTAGTAAAAGAGACATGAAGCAAACAGAGAACCACAGAGTTTGGGAGTTAAAAGATTTCAGAAGCTTTTCTAGCAAATTGATGTAAATATCAACCAAAAAAACATTTAGTTGCAGTCAATTTCATTTTAAAGGTGAATTGTTTAAAAAAAAAACGAATTATTACACAGCTAGCTTTGAGCATTTGAAACCATAACTTACTTAAGCCCAAAAACATGTAATTATTTATGTCTTGTATCATCTAAATGTTGTGTTTTATAAAACAAATGCCATATTTTTTTTAAACAAAACATAATACATTACTTTGTGACAATATCAAGTATACACAGTACCAGTCAAAAGTTCGGTCACACCTACTCATTAAAGGATTTTTCTTTATATTTTCTACATTGCATAATAATAGTGAAGACATCAAAACTATGAAATATCCCATATGGAATCATGTAGTAACTAAAAAGTGTCAAAAAGCCACCCTTTGCCTTGATGACAGCTTTGCACACTCTTGGCATTCTCTCAACCAGCTTCACCTGGAATGTTTTTCCAACAGTCTTGAATGAGTTCCCACATATGCTGAGTACTTGTTGGCTGCTTTTCCTTCACTCTGCTGTCCGACTCATCCCAAATCATCTCAATTGGGTTGAGGTCGGGTGATTGTGGAGGCCAGGTCATCTGATGCAGCACTCCATAACTCTCCTTCTTGGTCAAATAGCCCTTACACAACCTGGAGGTGTGTTTTGGGTCATTGTTGTGTTGAAAAACAAATGATATCCCATCTGGTCTGGGCTTAGTGGGACTGGCATATTGCTGCAGAATGCTGTGGTTGCCATGCTGGTTAAGTGTGCCTTGAATTCTAAATAAATCACTGACAGTGACACCAGCAAAACACCCACACCATCTCCTCCATGCTTCACGGTGGAAACTACACATGCAGAGAACATCCGCTCACCTACTCTGCGTCTCACAAAGGCACGGCGGTTGGAACCAAAAATCTCAAATTTGGACTCATCAGACCAAAGGACAAATTTCCACCGGTCTAATGTCCATTGCTCGTGTTCTTTGGCCCAAGCGTCATCTTCTTATTGGTGTCCTTTAGTAGTGGTTTCTTTGCAGCAATTTGACCATGAAGACCTGATTCACGCAGTCTCCTCTGAACAGTTGATGTTGAGATGTGTCTGTTACTTGAACTCTGTGAAGCATTTATTTGGCCTGCAATTTCTGAGGCTGGTAACTCTAATGAACTTATCCTCTGCAGCAGAGGTAACTCTGGGTTTTCCTTTCCTGTGGTGGTCCTCATGAGAGCCAGTTTCCTCATAACGCTTGATGGTTTTTGTGAATGCACTTGAAGAAACTTTCAAAGTTCTAATTGAAATGCATTCCAGGTGACTACGTTATGAAGCTGGTTGAGAGAATTCAAAGAGGGTGCAAAGCTGTCATCAAGGTAAAGGGTGACTACATTGAATAATCTCAAATATGAAATATATTTTGATTTGTTTAACACTTTTTTAGTTACTACACGATTCCATATGTGTTATTTCATAGTTTTGCTGTCTTCACTATTATTATACAATATAGAATATAGTAAAAATAAAGAAAAAACCTTGAATGAGTAGGTGTGTCCAAACCTTTGACTGGTACTGTATGTGTTGTAACGTTTTAAATCCCCAGATTGAGAGACAAGAGAAACAATAAAGTAAATCAGAAGAGAAACAGAACAGACGTTTCCAAAAGACATTTGTATTGTCAGACACACGTCATATATATACACACACACACACACACACACACACACACACACACACGTGGGAGAGTTCAGTGGGAAAAAACGTGTTTTGTTTTCAAACCCGGCGAGTTAGGAGGATGGGTTTAGGCTATGTTATATCAACTAGGAAGATGGGTGGTGGCACAAACGTGTCATGTGTGACTTGGGAGTCCCACCTGGCTCTGTGGTTTCCCCACTGAATTATCCCTAGAGAGGAGCAGAGCGGAGGAAGGTGAGTGCGAGAGAGGGGTGAGGGCTGGGGGGGGGGGGTCAAGAGAGGGGTGAGGGCTGGGGGGGGGGGTCAAGAGAGGGGTGAGGGCTGGGGGGGGGGGGGTCAAGAGAGGGGTGAGGGCTGGGGGGGTCCAAGAGAGGGGTGAGGGCTGGGGGGGTCCAAGAGAGGGGTGAGGGCTGGGGGCCCAAGAGAGGGGTGAGGGCTGGGGGGGTCCAAGAGAGGGGTGAGGGCTGGGGGCCCAAGAGAGGGGTGAGGGCTGGGGGGGTCCAAGAGAGGGGTGAGGGCTGGGGGCCCAAGAGTGGGGTGAGGGCTGGGGGCCCAAGAGAGGGGTGAGGGCTGGGGGCCCAAGAGAGGGGTGAGGGCTGGGGGCCCAAGAGTGGGGTGAGGGCTGGGGGCCCAAGAGAGGGGTGAGGGCTGGGGGCCCAAGAGAGGGGTGAGGGCTGGGGGCCCAAGAGTGGGGTGAGGGCTGGGGGCCCAAGAGAGGGGTGAGGGCTGGGGGCCCAAGAGAGGGGTGAGGGCTGGGGGCCCAAGAGAGGGGTGAGGGCTGGGGGCCCAAGAGAGGGGTGAGGGCTGGGGGCCCAAGAGAGGGGTGAGGGCTGGGGGCCCAAGAGAGGGGTGAGGGCTGGGGGCCCAAGAGAGGGGTGAGGGCTGGGGGCCCAAGAGAGGGGTGAGGGCTGGGGGCCCAAGAGAGGGGTGAGGGCTGGGGGCCCAAGAGTGGGGTGAGGGCTGGGGGCCCAAGAGAGGGGTGAAGGCTGGGGGCCAGTGAGGGGTGAAGGCTGGGGGCCCAAGAGAGGGGTGAGGGCTGGGGGCCCAAGAGAGGGGTGAGGGCTGGGGGCCCAAGAGAGGGGTGAGGGCTGGGGGCCCAAGAGTGGGGTGAGGGCTGGGGGCCCAAGAGTGGGGTGAGGGCTGGGGGCCAGTGAGGGGTGAAGGCTGGGGGCCAGTGAGGGGTGAGGGCTGGGGGCCCAAGAGATGGGTGAAGGCCTTTGGTGAGCAGGCACTCCCAGGCAGAGAGAAACCTCAAGCCATGCAGACAGTGAATGACACCAGGAGGAGGAGAGGGAGAGGAGGAGAGGGAGAGGAGGAGAGAGAGAGATGAGGGAAAGAAGGAGGAGAGAGGCTGGCAGACTGATAGCAGGTTGTCAGAGCAGTGTGGGAGGAGAATTTAATACAAAATATAATACAGGGGGAAAAATGACCATGTGACATTGCCATAGAAACCAAAGAATTAAGATTGTCAAAGTCAATTATGGAAGTAACTGATACAAATTATACTAATTGTCTTACATGTAGTTTAATGTGAAAAGACCTTGTCAGTTGGTCAACCAGTTTTACCTAGTGGGTTAGCTGTAAATCTTATCACATTCCCCCCCTTTTTAAATCAAACCAGGTACCTGGCTTCTCAGGATGAAGTCAAAAACACAGTAATGCAATAAATGTATATATGGATGCATGTAATTAAAATTAAAAGGCATTGCAGAAACGCATATTGAATGTTATTTTTGATGTTGTTGCCGTGCGCGAATAAAGCCGTTTAAGAATAAATCCTATTAAGCAGTATAAGTCTTTCTCCAGTCCAACTGCCGTTCCCATAATAACAGACGAGAGACGTGATCGTGGATTCTCCCTCTCTCTCCCTCTCCTCTCCCCCTCCCTCCCTCTCTCTCTCTCTCTCTCTCCAAGCCCTTCATGTTCCTTAATGGCTGTGTGACAGCCTGAGAAAGCATTAGGTTCTCCAAATCCCTCTCTTTTAACAAGTTGCTACGGCGCTCACCATGCTGTTCCAAAACACTTACAAAGTGTTCCAAATTGCACGCTATTCCTTTTCTAGTGCACTACTTTTGTATTTATAGTTACAATTATAGGGAATCGGGTACCATTTGGAACGTGGCCTATATGCCTTTAATCTTGGCACCAGATTTAAAAGAACGACTCCATTAAAGAACACTTAATGACACAACCGGGGGAACAGTTTTCACCGAACGCTTTCAGATGAATAGAGCAGGAAACGAGAGAAGAAGAAAACCCTCTCCACGCTTTGAGTAACTTTCGTTATCTCCTCAAAACCAAAACAACCATTGAGAATCAATCGCCACTATATATAGTGGGTATCATTATCTCTTCACATTATGTGGTGTTATAAAGCGGGATTGAAATAGATGTGATTTTTTTTTGTGTCATTGATCTATACAAAATACTAGATAATGTCAAAGTAAAGAAATGTAATACCTTTTTACAAATGATTAACAATTAAATAACTTAAAAAGTCGGTGCATAAGTATTCACGCCCTTTGTTAAGGCAAGCCGAAATTAGTTTGGCTGAACAAAAAAACCTAAGTTAAATGGACTTTGTGTTAAATAATAGGGGTTGACATGATTTTTGAATGACTACTCCTCTTCCTCGGTCTCCCGTACATACATCTGTAAGGTCCCTCAGTCAAATATTGAATTTCAAGCACAGATTCAACTACAAAAGACCAGGAAGTGTTTCAAACGCCTCATAAAGAAGGGCAGTGATTGGTAGATGGGTAACAATAACAAAATCCGACATTGAATCTCTCTTTAAGCACGGACCAGATAATAACGATGCTGTATTAAAACCACCCAGACACAAAGACGCAGTCGTCCTTCTGAACTGAGCTGCAGGACGGGAAGGAAACTGCTCAGGGATGTTACCATGACGCTATTGGTGATTTTTAAAACAGCTACAGTTCAGTTTGGCTGTGATGGGAGAAAACTGAGGATGGATCAACAACATTGTCGTGACTCCACAACACTGACGTAAATGACAATAGTGAAAAGAAGAATATAAATATACAGAATATAAATATATACAAACATATTCCAAAACATGCATCCTGTATGCAACAAGGCACTAAAGTAATAATATATATTTTTTTAAATCAAAAGGAATAAACTTTTTGGACTAAACGCAACACATCACTGAGTAACTGCCTCCTTATTTTCAAGCATGGTGGTGGCTGCATCATGGTATGGGTATGCTTGTCGAAGGCAAAGACTGGGGACTTTTTCAGGATAAAAAGAAACGGGATGGACCTAAGCATAGGGAAAACCCAAGAGGAAGACCTGCTTCCTTCTGCTTTACACCAGAGACGGAGAGGAAATCACCTTTCAGCAGGACAATAACCTATAACACAAGGCCAAATCTACACGATAGGTGCCGTTCAGCAGGACAATAACCTATAACACAAGGCCAAATCTACACGATAGGTGCCGTTCAGCAGGACAATAACCTATAACACAAGGCCAAATCTACACGATAGGTGCCGTTCAGCAGGACAATAACCTATAACACAAGGCCAAATCTACACGATAGGTGCCGTTCAGCAGGACAATAACCTATAACACAAGGCCAAATCTACAAGATAGGTGGAGTTCAGATGTCCAAGTACAGTGAAATACCTTTATTGAAAACTCAAAACCCAACAATGCAATAATCAAGAACAATGTAATACTAGTAAACAACACGAGAAATAAGAATATGAAATACACAATAAAGTAAGTAAGTAAGCAGACTATATTCAGGAAACGTTAAAGAGTCAGATCCAATACCAGGTAGATATGTATAGGGGACAGGGATACTGGAGTGATGGAGGTAGATATGTATAGGGGGAAGGGGACAGGGATACTGGAGTGATGGAGGTAGATATGTATAGGGGGAAGGAGACAGGGGTACTGGAGTGATAGAGGTAGATATGTATAGGGGGAAGGGGACAGGGATACTGGAGTGATGGAGGTAGATATGTATAGGGGGAAGGGGACAGGGACACGAGTGATGAAGGTAGATATGTATAGGGAACAGGGATACTGGAGTGATGGAGGTAGATATGTATAGGGGACAGGGATACTGGAGTGATGGAGGTAGATATGTATAGGGGACAGGGATACTGGAGTGATGGAGGTAGATATGTATAGGGGACAGGGATACTGGAGTGATGGAGGTAGATATGTATAGGGGGAAGGAGACAGGGGTACTGGAGTGATAGAGGTAGATATGTATAGGGGGAAGGGGACAGGGATACTGGAGTGATGGAGGTAGATATGTATAGGGGGAAGGAGACAGGGGTACTGGAGTGATAGAGGTAGATATGTATAGGGGGAAGGGGACAGGGATACTAGAGTGATGGAGGTAGATATGTATAGGGGGAAGGAGACAGGGGTACTGGAGTGATAGAGGTAGATATGTATAGGGGGAAGGGGACAGGGATACTAGAGTGATGGAGGTAGATATGTATAGGGGGAAGGGGACAGGGATACTGGAGTGATGGAGGTAGATATGTATAGGGGGAAGGAGACAGGGATACTAGAGTGATGGAGGTAGATATGTATAGGGGGAAGGAGACAGGGGTACTGGAGTGATAGAGGTAGATATGTATAGGGGGAAGGGGACAGGGATACTAGAGTGATGGAGGTAGATATGTATAGGGGGAAGGAGACAGGGGTACTGGAGTGATAGAGGTAGATATGTATAGGGGGAAGGGGACAGGGATACTGGAGTGATGGAGGTAGATATGTATAGGGGGAAGGGGACAGGGATACTGGAGTGATGGAGGTAGATATGTATAGGGGACAGGGATACTGGAGTGATGGAGGTAGATATGTATAGGGGGAAGGGGACATGGATATTGGAGTGATGGAGGTTGGTGTCAGACTTGATGCACCGGTACCTCTTGCCGTGCGGCAGCAGAGAAAATAGTCTATGGCTCAGGTGGTTGGGATCTTTTCCAGGCCTTCTTTTCACGCTGCCTGATATAGCGGCCCTGGATGGCAGGGAGCTCGGCCCCAGTGATGTACTGGGCTGTCCACACCACCCTCTGATATAGAGGCCCTGGATGGCAGGGAGCTCGGCCCCAGTGATGTACTGGGCTGTCCACACCACCCTCTGATATAGAGGCCCTGGATGGCAGGGAGCTCGGCCCCAGTGATGTACTGGGCTGTCCACACCACCCTCTGATATAGAGGCCCTGGATGGCAGGGAGCTCGGCCCCAGTGATGTACTGGGCTGTCCACACCACCCTCTGATATAGAGGCCCTGGATGGCAGGGAGCTCGGCCCCAGTGATGTACTGGGCTGTCCCCACCACCCTCTGATATAGAGGCCCTGGATGGCAGGGAGCTCGGCCCCAGTGATGTACTGGGCTGTCCACACAACCCTCTGATATAGAGGCCCTGGATGGCAGGGAGCTCGGCCCCAGTGATGTACTGGGCTGTCCACACCACCCTCTGATATAGAGGCCCTGGATGGCAGGGAGCTCGACCCCAGTGATGTACTGGGCTGTCCCCACCACCCTCTGATATAGAGGCCCTGGATGGCAGGGAGCTCGGCCCCAGTGATGTACTGGGCTGTCCACACCACCCTCTGATATAGAGGCCCTGGATGGCAGGGAGCTCGGCCCCAGTGATGTACTGGGCTGTCCACACCACCCTCTGATATAGAGGCCCTGGATGGCAGGGAGCTCGGCCCCAGTGATGTACTGGGCTGTCTGTATCCCCCTCTGTAGCGCTATGTGATCGAGGGCGGTGCATTTGCCATACCAAGCAGTGATGCAGCCAGTCAAGATGCTCTCGATGGTACAGCTGTAGAATCTTTTCAAGATTTGAGGGCCATTGCGAAACTTTTTCAACCACCTGAGGGGGAAGGGGTGCTGTCGCGTTTTCTTCACGGCTGTGTGTGTGTGTGTTTGGACCATTTTAAGTCTTTAGTGACTTGGACACAAAGTAACTTAAAGCTGTTTACAAGCTCCACTGCCGCCGGCGTCCTCGCCCCCCCGTTTGTTTCCAGCTCCTTGGTCTTGACTTTAAGAAGAGGTTGTTGCTCCGGCACCACACTGGCAGGTCACTGACCTCCTCCCTGTAGGCTGCCTCATGGTCACCAGTGACCGCCTTCGTATCGTGAGCGAACTTGACAATGGTGTTGAAGTTGTGCGTGGCCACACAGTCGTGGGTGAACAGGGAGTACAGGAGGGGACTAAGCACACACCCCTGAGGGACCCCTGTGTTAAGGGTCAGCGTGGTGGAGGTGATGTTGCCGACCCTCACCACCTGGGGTCGGCCGTCAGGATCCAGTTGAACAGGGAGGTGTTCAGACCCAGAGTCCTAAGCTTGGTGATGTGCTTGTAGGGGACAATGGTGTTGAACGCTTCGCTCTAGTCAATGAACAGCATTCTCACATAGGAGTTCAGCTTATCTAGGTGGGTGAGGGCAGTGTGGAGAGCAATTGAGATTGCGTCGACTATGGATCTGTTGGGGCTGGTATGCTCATTGGAGTGGGTCTAGGGTGTCTGGGATTGTGGAGTTAGCGTGTGCCATAATCAGCCTCTCAAAGCACTTCATGATTACATGCGTGAGTGGTACAGGGTGGTAGTCATTGTGGCACAAAGCCTTAGAGTTCTTAGGAACAGGGATGATTGTGGTCATCTTAAAACATGTTGGGATTACAGACTGGGACAAGGAGAGGTTGAAAATGACCGTGAATATGCCTGCCAGCTTCTCTGCGTATGCTCTGAGAACGCGGCCTGGAATACCGTCGGGGGGCGCGGTCTTGTAAGTGTTGACCTAATTAAAGACCCTTCTCGCGTTGGCCTCGGAGAGTGACGGCCCTCACACCCGGTTCGATGTTGTCAAAACGTGCATAACATGAATTGAGTTAGTCCGGTAGAGCGGCATCGTTGGGCAGACAACAGATGGGTCTTCCTTTGAAATCCGTAATGGACTGTAACCCCTGCCACATCCGTAATGGACTGTAACCCCTGCCACATCCGTAATGGACTGTAACCCCTGCCACATCCGTAATGGACTGTAACCCCTGCCACATCCGTAATGGACTGTAACCCCTGCCACATCCGTAATGGACTGTAGCCCCTGCCACATCCGTAATGGACTGTAGCCCCTGCCACATCCGTAATGGACTGTAACCCCTGCCACATCCGTAATGGACTGTAACCCCTGCCACATCCGTAATGGACTGTAACCCCTGCCACATCCGTAATGGACTGTAACCCCTGCCACATCCGTAATGGACTGTAGCCCCTGCCACATCCGTAATGGACTGTAGCCCCTGCCACATCCGTAATGGACTGTAACCCCTGCCACATCCGTAATGGACTGTAACCCCTGCCACATCCGTAATGGACTGTAACCCCTGCCACATCCGTAATGGACTGTAACCCCTGCCACATCCGTAATGGACTGTAGCCCCTGCCACATCCGTAATGGACTGTAACCCCTGCCACATGCACCGGGCGTCGGAGCCTCTGTAGTATGGTTCCACCGTATTCCGATATTGTCATTTTTCTCGTTTGATGACTCTGCGGAGGTCCATAGCGGGCCTTCTTGTACTTATTCCTGTCTTCGGCCGTAGCATCAGGGTTTTCTACGATATCTCTGCGTGCGGTAGCCCTGCTCTTTAGTTTAGCGCCAACCTCTGTGTTAATCCAGGGCTTTTGTTTGGGGAAGCAGCGAATCTTCCCCGTGGGAACAACGTCGCTGATGCATTTTCTAATGAAGCCGGTGACGGAGGTGGTTAGCTCATCAATGTTACCGGCAGAGTCTCAAAACGTATTCCAAACAGCACTAGCAATGCAGTCCTGCAGCATACCCTGATTCTGGTGACCATGTCTCAGAGCGAATTGGGGGTACTTCCTTTTTCAGCTTCTGCTTGTAAACAGGAAGCAAGAGTACGGAATTTTTTGCCGAATGGTGGACGAGGGAGGGCCTTGTACACTTGCTTGTGGGTAGAATAGCAGTGGTCGCCCCCTAGTGGCCAGCAAGCAGAAAAGCAGCCTCTGGGTGTAAGTTAACCATCTTGTTCATATCCTTGTACAGCTCATTAAGCGCCATCTTGTTATTCTTTTCTTATCCCGAGGTGTAATGTATACACACAGGAGTCACGATAACAGCTGAAGAGGTTAAAGGGTCAGCATTTGACCATCAGGTATTCCAAGATGGGTGAACAGTGGGGAATTAGCACACCGGTTGGAGTTGATGAAGAGGCAAACCCCTTCCCCCTCCTCGATGTCCCCAACTCCACTGTCCTGTCCGCCTGTTGAATGGAGAATCCAACGAGCTGGATAGGCGTGCTATGGATAGGCGTATCTTGTCCCGAGAGCCATGTTTCAGAAAAGCTAAAAAGATTGCAGTCCCGAGAGTCCCGTTGGTCGCGAATACGCGACTGGAGGTCATTCATCTTATTATCAAGTGACTGGATCCCCCCTCTCTTTTCTCTAACCGTTCCTTTTCGGGAGCCCGAAAAATGCGTTGAAATTACAGAAAGAGCCCAGGACAGATGAGTCGAAGTAGAAGTAGTCGAAGTAGATGCTGGAATTGGGGTAAGTAACTGCCATTTTGATATTCAACAGTTCTTGTCGGTTGTAAGAAATAATAGTGGATACATTTAGATTAAACATAGTAAAAATAAATTACAAAAGTATCACAAAATAGCAAAGTTGGGTCGGCGCTTGCAAAACGGTGGCCATTCAGTACGGTGCCATCTTGGAGATTTACCCAGAAAGACTCACAGCTGTAATAGCTGCCAAAGGTGATTCTAACATGTATTGACTCAAGGGGTTGAATACTTATTTAATCAAGGTAAGTAAGAAATGTATTTTTCATTAATATTCATATTTTTGTATTATTTTACATTAGTGTATTTTGTGTAGATTAAAAAAAATTATAATATATAGTTGAATCCCACTTTGGATCACAATAAAATGGGGGGTGAATACTAATGATAGGCACCGTATCGGAGACAGCCACGAAGAAACATCCTCTGATTCTGTGTAATAAAACAAACGGCCCTTGTGCAAAAAAATATATACACACGTTACATTTTGGCATTGTCTATATTTTTATTATGTTTGTTTTGTTAAATGATATCAAGTCTGAGGTTTTTAATGTCACGTGCAAAGGTACAGTGAAATGCATTTCTTGATAGCTTTAATCAATACCAAGGCAGTAATCAATACCAAGGCAGTAATCAATACCAAGGCAGTAATCAATACCAAGGCATTAATCAATACCAACGCATTAATCAATACCATGGCAGTAATCAATACCATGGCAGTAATCAATACCATGGCAGTAATCAATACCAACGCAGTAATCAATACCAAGGCAATAATCAATACCAACGCAATAATCAATACCAACGCAGTAATCAATACCAAGGCAGTAATCAATACCAACGCAATAATCAATACCAAGGCAGTAATCAATACCAATGCAGTAATCAATACCAACGCAATAATCAATACATTTACATTTACATTTAAGTCATTTAGCAGACGCTCTTATCCAGAGCGACTTACAAATTGGAAAGTTCATACATATTCATCCTGGTCCCCCCGTGGGGAATGAACCCACAACCCTGGCGTTGCAAGCGCCATGCTCTACCAACTGAGCCACAATACCAAGGCAGTAATCAATACCAAGGCAGTAATCAATACCAACGCAGTAATCAATACCAACGCAATAATCAATACCAAGGCAATAATCAATAACAAGGCAGTAATCAATACCAAGGCAGTACTAAAAATAGCACGAGGTGCAGACAGTAAAATACACAAGTGATCTTTGGATAAACACAGGTCAGCGTTTTAACTCACATTACGTTGTGAAGTGATGCCCAGTTAACTGACTGGTTTAGGGGTGAAAAGTCAGAAACTGTTAGCCTGATGAGCAGAGGGTCCTTACGGCCAGAGGGTCTGAACAACGGGAGGATGACACAGCCATTTAGCAGGTCACTACAGGACGCTGCCTCTCAATTAGAATATGGTGTAACAACGGCCCCAGCAAATGGGGGGGGGGGGGGGGCGTGTGTGTGTGTGTGTGTGTGTGTGTGTGTGTGTGTGTGTGTGTGTGTGTGTGTGTGTGTGTGTGTGTGTGTGTGTGTGTGTGTGTGTGTGTGTGTGTGTGGAAGGGGGCGTTGTTGTTTGTTCAACTGGCCTTTGTGCCATCTGCATGGAGACCAGTACATACGTAGGTGTGTGTGTGTTGACAGATCCCCCCCATAACACAGTTGAAGGTTAGCGGGGTCGTCGTTAGTTAATAATGTTGTTCATACATAATCACTATACTTTAATTTCTACATTTAATTATGATACAACAACAAAAGACGAGTCATGATTAGTCCAAACCACATACAATACTAAGTTCCGACAATTAAAGCTGCAGTATGTAACCTTTTTGGGGCGAAGCGACCGCATTCACATAGAAATGTGTGTTATAGATCTGTCATTCACATTGAAAGCAAGTCTAAGAAGTGGTAGATAGGTTGTATTTCTATGTTTCCCGTTCTTAAGTTTAGTTTTTGCGTCTTTTACTTCAGTTTTATACACCAGCTTCAAAACACATTTCTGATCATGTAAAATATATTTCACAGTGGTTTAGATGGTACAATGATTCTCTACACTATACTTGTTGCATGTTGTCACAATCTGAAATTAAGTAAACTATTAGAATTTTAGCAAACCAGGAAACGGCGGAACGATTTCTGCATAGTGCATCTTTAACATAGTACATTTAAAAAAAAAAAATAAGAATAACAGAAAAGTATAAATAATTAGATAACTAGATAATATTAAAATATGTGCGTGCAAGAACAAATCATTTTATTTCCGGTTTATCTTCCTTTTTTATTAATTGAGAGTATCCAATGTGTTTAATATATGCTATTAATACATCGTCTGATCCATAGTCCATGGGGTATAATATTATTCCATATATGGACACACCACCCAAACTGACCTGGATATCACCTAGCTCAGGGATGGGCAACTATGATGGTGAAATCTCTCTGAACACATCATGAACGGCTGCAGAGACTTGTGGGTCTGCTATCCAGATACATACGCCCACACATGCAGTCAGAGTCAGCACTAGCCTTTTGGAGGACCTAAGTAATTCTGCAATTCTACTCATTTTGCCATGGGGTGGGAGAGAAGATTTAGCAATTTTAGAACCCACTTCCTGCAATTCTACTCATTTTGCCATGGGGTTGGAGAGAAGATTTAGCAATTTTAGAACCCATTTCCTGCAATTCTACTCATTTTGCCATGGGGTGGAGAGAAATATGTGCCGTTTTTAATATGATATCTAAGTGAGAGTGACTAACAAAATCAATGTTGGGCCCCCCGGTCTGTAATTTGACCATGATTACTACAAGTTCAGACAGCTGGCAAGAGAAGAGAAAAACAGCTGATGCACAACCACAATACCAAATTGTACCTTTTGTAATCTACTATTCTAACAGTAAGTTGAGACCCCGACTAAGTTCTCCCCCCTGATCCACGGGCCTACAAAAGGGCCAGTTGCCCATCTCTGACCTTTATAGATACTGAACAACCCTTGACTGGTATGAGTCAGGGACAAGGCCAGACAGACAGCAGTGAGACAGACAGAACTGTTGTGTTGTAGACCAGGGCTGGGTATCAAACACCAGGGCTGGGGTATCAAACGCCGGGGCTGGGGTATCAAACGCCAGGGCTGGGGTATCAAACGCCAGGGCTGGGGTATCAAACGCCAGGGCTGGGGTATCAAACGCCAGGGCTGGGGTATCAAACGCCAGGGCTGGGGTATCAAACGCCAGGGCTGGGGTATCAAACGCCAGGGCTGGGGTATCAAACGCCAGGGCTGGGGTATCAAACGCCAGGGCTGGGGTATCAAACGCCAGGGCTGGGGTATCAAACGCCAGGGCTGGGGTATCAAACGCCAGGGCTGGGGTATCAAACGCCAGGGCTGGGGTATCAAACGCCAGGGCTGGGTATCAAACGCCAGGGCTGGGTATCAAACGCCAGGGCTGGGGTGTCAAACGCCAGGGCTGGGGTGTCAAACGCCAGGGCTGGGTATCAAACGCCAGGGCTGGGGTATCAAACGCCAGGGCTGGGGTATCAAACGCCAGGGCTGGGGTCTCAAACGCCAGGGCTGGGGTATCAAACGCCAGGGCTGGGGTATCAAACGCCAGGGCTGGGGTATCAAACGCCAGGGCTGGGTATCAAACGCCAGGGCTGGGTATCAAACGCCAGGGCTGGGGTATCAAACACCAGGGCTGGGTATCAAACACCAGGGCTGGGTATCAAACACCAGGGCTGGGTATCAAACACCAGGGCTGGGTATCAAACACCAGGGCTGGGTATCAAACACCAGGGCTGGGTATCAAACACCAGGGCTGGGTATCAAACACCAGGGCTGGGTATCAAACACCAGGGCTGGGTATCAAACACCAGGGCTGGGTATCAAACACCAGGGCTGGGGTCAAATCGAATTGATGTCAGGAAATTCAGGAAATTAAAAAAATGCACATCATTTATTTATCCTTTACAGTTTTTGAGAAATCATTGAAAGTGGATGGGTATTTTCTTTCTCAATGATTGAATAGAAATGTCAGCTAACTTCCTGAATTGACTCCAATCCTGTAGTGTAACAGGTGAGCTGCGCAGTAAACGTATATATTACATCAACCACACCCACCATTCATTTGTTTTATACACTGCTGCTACTCGCTGTTTATTATCTATGCAGTCACTTCACCCCTACCTACATGTACACATTACCCCTACCAGCCTGTACCCCATCACACTGACTCGGTACCCCCATGTATAAAGCCTCGTTATTGTTATTTTATTATGTTACTTTTAATTATTTTTTAAAATTCTGTTTATTATTTGGTAAATAGTTTTTTCAACTCTATTTCTTGAACTGCATTGTTGGTTAAGGGCTTGTAAGTAAGCATTTCACTGTAAGGTTTACACATGTTGTATTCGGGGCATTGGACAAATACAATTTGATATTGTAGACTGTCAGTGACAGCTTAGTTTACTCCTGTGGAGAATGACTATATGAGGTATTCTAGGGATTAGTCTCAAATGACATTCTAATCCCTATATAGTGCACTACTTCTGACCAGAGCCCAAAACTAGTCCCTATATAGTAAACAACTTTTGACCAGTGTAGTGCACTATATAGGGAATAGGGTCCATTAGGGACTCACACTAAGTCGTAAAGGCCAGGAGTAGATCTCTCCTAGATTTGAGGCTCACAGTGCCTGCCGCCTGCTGCCTGCCCTGTACATCAGTGGTTCTCCTAGCACCGCCCCGAGGGAAAACAGCCTTTTGTAGTTACCTTGTTTGATCTGTCCCTGCACGGCCGGACTAGACACCTGGGGGGGTACTGCCGTCTTTTTGGGGGTCTCAGGGGTCCCGGGTCTAGGAGGCCTGGAGAATAGAACACAAAGATACCATCAAATATTTAGCAGACAGAGAAGCTTGAATTGTGTCCATGTACTGTGTAGAAAAGACAAGCTTAGTAGTATGAGAGGGGTGTGTGTGTGTGTGGTGTGTGCGTGCGCGTGTGTGTATGCGTGTGTGTATATATATATGTGTGTGTGTGTGTGTGTTTGTGTGGTCAGGGAGAGGTTATGAACAACGAATCATCACTATACAAACACTCTCCAATTCCCCTTTTTATTCAGGCTAGCTACAGGTTCAGACGTGTTCTGTTCTATCTCGTAGTTGAAAGGACCAAAGGCTTTTTCTCTTCTTCCCTCTCGGTCCACAATGTTAAAGGGAAGGTGACCCCATCATTATTACCTTCGAACACCTGCAGTTCTCCTCCCACCAGGGTCTCCCACCCATCCTGACTAAATCACCAGGGCCGAATACACCGTAACACATATAAAGATCAGAGGCTGTGTTAACAGGCTTCCTAGACCTTCACGTGTGATCTTCACAGCTCCTCACAAGCCCACGCTACTCCCCCTCTTTAAAAAAGCCCCGGGCTAAGTGTTCCATTCTGCTGACTGCACCTGTTGCATTGGGACTAATGAAGACAATGAAGAGGTGAACAGTTTCTCTCTCGTTAGCTAAAGCTTCGCTAAAAGTAGACTACATGTGCTGTAAGTGGGATCTGACACTAACTAGGCTGCCTGTGATCCTGTGATGTTACAAATCCTGGTCTGGAGGGAAACGTATCTGACAAAACGAGTTATTCTCTCAGGAGAGTGAAGACAGAGTAAAGTTAGTGAGAAAGAAGTTTAGCCAGAAAGAGAAGTCTGTGGCTTTTACTAAATGTTACAGACCTTCAGAGAGAGAAGTCTGTGGCCTTTACTAAGTCTGGAGAAAAAGAGTGATGTGACCCTTCGTTGAGTCCCCTCCACCCCAGTTGGGTCCTTCGTTCAGTCCCCTCCACCCCAGTTAGGTCCTTCGTTCAGTCCCCTCCACCCCAGTTAGGTCCTTCGTTCAGTCCCCTCCACCCCAGTTAGGTCCTTCGTTCAGTCCCCTCCACCCCAGTTGGGTCCTTCGTTCAGTCCCCTCCACCCCAGTTAGGTCCTTCGTTCAGTCCCCTCCACCCCAGTTGGGTCCTTCGTTCAGTCCCCTCCACCCCAGTTGGGTCCTTCGTTCAGTCCCCTCCACCCCAGTTGGGTCCTTCGTTCAGTCCCCTCCACCCCAGTTGGGTCCTTCGTTCAGTCCCCTCCACCCCAGTTGGGTCCTTCGTTCAGTCCCCTCCACCCCAGTTGGGTCCTTCGTTCAGTCCCCTCCACCCCAGTTGGGTCCTTCGTTCAGTCCCCTCCACCCCAGTTGGGTCCTTCGTTCAGTCCCCTCCACCCCAGTTGGGTCCTTCGTTCAGTCCCCTCCACCCCAGTTGGGTCCTTCGTTCAGTCCCCTCCACCCCAGTTAGGTCCTTCGTTCAGTCCCCTCCACCTCAGTTAGGTCCTTCGTTCAGTCCCATCTACCCCAGTTAGGTCCAGCAATGTGACTCCTACGTCCACGGTGGGTGGGTCCCTATAAAATATCATGACAGTAAAACTGTCAACAACATCTTATCACAGAGAACTGTAGCGTCAATACTAAAGTATATATTTTTTGTTTAGACTTTGGATCTTTATTTAAATTGATCCATTTCATCACCGTTAAAGTTTGATCCCAGATGACTCTTCTCCATAAGCCTCTGAGGCTAGGCTAGATGTAGTAGACAGCCAACGGTAATCTATCTGACCTACCCGAAGCCTGAATTCCTATTCATCACGAAGGCACGGACACATTTACTCAGCTAGTTGGGAGTCTGCATAGAAACAGGATAGAAACCCTTTAGAGTGATCAGGGCCTATTGTCCCAGTCTGTATTAGAGGCTTGTTCAATGATTTGCTAAGAGAGAGCTGTACAATACCCTCTACCCCAGAGCATTAATTTAATTTAGGGCCCATCCACTGTTTATCACACTCCAGACAGATAGACACAGCTATGCAAGCATCCCAAATGGCACCCTATTCCCTATTTAGTGCACTACGTAGGGAATAGGATTCAATTTGGGATGCAACAAGGGAAAAGCACTCCTCTTTAACACTGAGCATCTTACCCAGTGTAAACACTAGATACAGGAAACACACACACTAATAGGGTGGAAAGTGCAGCAAAAGCTGACCTGTTAACCCCTTAAACTCCTGGGGATTGGCCAATATGGAAAGCATATGCGTAACCATGGTAGCAATTCAAAATGGAACAGTTTGGAGATTATGGGGAAATGATTAGGCTAAATAGTTGAGGACAATTCGACCTGACACGCGACTGAATCTAAACATTACACTGTTGATTTCATGTTGATTTTACTGTACTTGTCAGCCGCATTTGTTGATAATGAACACTAAAAATACTCTGAATTACAATCAGTAACATGATAAGAATATTAGAATTTGGGATAGGTGCAACATAAGACAACGACAAGGGCTTTGAGTGAGAGGTCTAACTGGCGTTTCCAAGTGAACACAGCTGTCAAACCAGAGTCTTCAACTATAATTTTTTTATTTTTTTTTATTTGTTTTGTTCTCTTCGCTGTGTCGTTGAGGAACAAGAGCAAGCACACTTGTAGTTGTTTTGCACACCGCCCTGCATCCCTGCCTTTACACAATTACTGTAGTTGTTTTAACACCGCCCTGCATCCCTGCCTTTACACAATTACTGTTCTTGTTTTAACACCGCCCTGCATCCCTGCCTTTACACAATTACTGTTGTTGTTTAGGCCAGGGGTTCCCTAACTGTTTTGTGTCCAGGGACACCTTTATTGTTAAGAAATTCATCAGGGACCCCCTCGTAATCAGACAAGCTCAAGTGAGATGAAAATAGCAAACAAGGAGTTTTACTTATGATGTCGGCAGCGCATGGCCGGACGAACCAAATCTGTCCCTGGGAAAGACCATTTTAAAAGGCTCGCCTCTTGGCATCGGGAATAAAATGTTGCCGTTTTCAAGCTACTGTAATTTCCAGCAATTCTACAAAATGTGTCATTACAGAGAGATTTTTGTTGTTGTTGCAGCCTTAAAGCTAATACCCTGCAATTCTACACCTTTCTCCATGAAGGCAGAGAGAAAACTTTGCAGTTTTAAAGCTTAAAATACATTTATGCATCAAAAAAAATTATGAAAAAAATTTAGGGAATACAAGATGCATTGAATTGGTGGAGTTCTTTGAATACCAATATCGCTGTGAGCCTCGCAGACTCATTTTGCCCAGGGTTAAAAACATATTTACAGATTAATAAAATTACGTTGTATTATATTACACCCTCTAAACTTATTCCACGGATCCCTTGGCCAAAAAAATGTGTTTAACCCTTAATAGTCTAAGCCCTGCCTAAACCAGGGGAGCGGAGGTTCTACTAACCTATATGGAATTGTTTTAAGAAGGTCATACCAAGGGTCATTTAGCGATTTGATTATGACTGTTAAGTTGAAGTATTTAAAAAAAAATATGAAAAAATGATTTGATGAAAGAAAAAAAATTGGGCTGCTATTAGCCCATACAAACGCATTGGATAACAGATTCACTACATGGAACAACAGAGAGTCCTTACTGCTATTAGCCCATACAAACGCATTGGATAACAGATTCACTACATGGAACAACAGAGAGTCCTTACTGCTATTAGCCCATACAAACGCATTGGATAACAGATTCACTACATGGAACAACAGAGAGTCCTTACTGCTATTAGCCCATACAAACGCATTGGATAACAGATTCACTACACGGAACAACAGAGAGTCCTTACTGCTATTAGCCCATACAAACGCATTGGATAACAGATTCACTACACGGAACAACAGACAGTCCTTACTGCTATTAGCAGTCATGGCTTTAGAAACTTCTGATTGACTCAAATGATGTCAATTAGCCAATTGGAGGTGTACCTGTGGATGTATTTCAAGGTCTACCTTCAAACTCAGTGCCTCGTTGCTTGACATCATGGGAAAATCAAATGAAATCAGCCAAGACCTCAGAAAAATAATTGTAGACCTCCACAAGTCTGGTTCATACTTGGGAGCAATTTCCAAATGCCTGAAGGTACCACGTTCATCTGTACAAACAATAGTACGCAAGTATAAACACCATGGGACCACGCAGCCGTCATACCGTTCAGGAAGGAGACACGTTGTCTCCTAGAGATGAACGTACTTTGGTGCGAAAAGTGCAAATCAATCCCAGAACAACAACAAAGGACCTTGCTGGAGGAAACCGGTAGCAAAGTATCTATATCCACAGTAAATCTAGTCTTATATCGACATAACCTGAAAGGCCACTCAGCAAGGAAGAAGTCACTGCTCCAAAACCGCCATAAAAAAGCAAGACTACGGTTTGCAACTGCACATGGGGACAAAGATCGTACTTTTTGGAGAAATGTCCTCTGGTCTGATGAAACAAAAATACAACTGTTTGGCCATAATGACCATCGTTATGTTTGGAGGAAAAAGGGGGAAGCTTGCAAGCCGAAGAACACCATCCCAACCGTGAAGTTCGAGGGTGGCAGCATCATGTTGTGGGGGTGCTTTGCTGCAGGAGGGACTGGTGCACTTCACAAAATAGATGGCTTCATGAGGCAGGAAAATTATGTGGATATATTGAAGCAACATCTCAAGACATCAGTCAGGAAGTTAAAGCTTGGTCGCAAATGGGTCTTCCAAATGGACAATGACCCCAAGCATACTTCCAAAGTTGTGGCAAAATGGCTTAAGGACAACAAAGTCAAGGTATTGGAGTGGCCATCACAAAGCCCTGACCTCAATCCTACAAAACATTTGTGGGCAGAACTGAAAAAGCGTGTGCGAGCAAGGAGGCCTACAAACCTGACTCAGTTACACCAGCTCTGTCAGGAGGAATGGGCCAAAATTCACCCAACTTATTGTAGGAAGCTTGTGGAAGGCTACCCGAAATGACTGACCCAAGTTAAACAATTTAAAGGCAATGCTACCAAATACTAATTGAGTGTATGTAAACTTCTGACCCACTGGGAATGTGATGAAAGAAATAAAAGCTTAAATAAATCACTCTATTATTCTGACATTTCACATTCTTAAAATAAAGCCTACTGAGATATACGTACTAGGCCTACTGAGATATACGTACTAGGCCTACTGAGATATAAGTACTAGGTCTACTGAGATATATGTACTAGGCCTACTGAGATATATGTACTAGGCCTACTGAGATATATGTACTAGGCCTACTGAGATATATGTACTAGGCCTACTGAGATATACGTACTAGGCCTACTGAGATATACGTACTAGGTCTACTGAGATATATGTACTAGGCCTACTGAGATATATGTACTAGGCCTACTGAGATATATGTACTAGGCCTACTGAGATATATGTACTAGGCCTACTGAGATATATGTACTAGGTCTACTGAGATATATGTACTAGGCCTACTGAGATATATGTACTAGGCCTACTGAGATATATGTACTAGGCCTACTGAGATATATGTACTAGGTCTACTGAGATATATGTACTAGGCCTACTGAGATATATGTACTAGGCCTACTGAGATATATGTACTAGGCCTACTGAGATATATGTACTAGGCCTACTGAGATATATGTACTAGGTCTACTGAGATATATGTACTAGGCCTACTGATATACGTACTAGGCCTACTGATATACGTACTAGGTCTACTGATATACGTACTAGGCCTACTGATATATGTACCAGGCCTACTGATATATGTACTAGGTCTACTGATATATGTACTAGGCCTACTGATATATGTACTAGGTCTACTGATATATGTACTAGGCCTACTGATATATGTACTAGGTCTACTGATATATGTACTAGGCCTACTGATATATGTACTAGGCCTACTGAGATATGTACTAGGCCTACTGATATACGTACTAGGCCTACTGATATACGTACTAGGCCTACTGATATACGTACTAGGCCTACTGATATACGTACTAGGCCTACTGATATACGTACTAGGCCTACTGATATATGTACTAGGCCTACTGATATATGTACTAGGCCTACTGATATATGTACTAGGTCTACTGATGCACAACTTAATGTAATACATGTCAGAGGGTTGTTAAAGCTCCTCTTTTACATGAGACATGTGTTGACCCGGCTGGGGGGTTAACGCATTAGGACCCGCCTGGGGGGTTAACGCATTAGGACCCGGCTGGGGGGTTAACGCATTGGGTCCCGGCTGGGGGGTTAACGCATTGGGTCCCGGCTGGGGGGTTAACGCATTGGGTCCCGGCTGGGGGGTTAACGCATTGGGACCCGGCTGGGGGGGTTAACGCATTGGGACCCGGCTGGGGGGTTAACGCATTGGGACCCGGCTGGGGGGTTAACGCATTGGGACCCGGCTGGGGGGTTAACGCATTAGGACCCGGCTGGGGGGGTTAACGCATTGGGACCCGGCTGGGGGGTTAACGCATTGGGACCCGGCTGGGGGGTTAACGCGTTAGGACCCGGCTGGGGGTTAACGCATTAGGACCCGGCTGGGGGTTAACGCATTGGGTCCCGGCTGGGGGGTTAACGCATTGGGACCCGGCTGGGGGGTTAACGCATTGGGACCCGGCTGGGGGGTTAACGCATTGGGACCCGGCTGGGGGGTTAACGCATTAGGACCCGGCTGGGGGTTAACGCATTAAGACCCGGCTGGGGGTTAACGCATTAGGTCCCGGCTGGGAGGTTAACGCATTGTTTAAATGGGCTTTCTGGAGATTCTTCTTAATTGTAAACTAGCCAAGAAGACATTTATTCTAGAACACCGTCATAAATCTAAGATGGCCACATTTTAGTAGTTTTGAACTATGGAGGACTGTCTTGGAGCATCTGTATGGCTAGAAGACAGGATGAGAAGAGGTCTGTCCGTCCATCTGTACTCCCTTCTTTTTCTATGACCCATGTCTGTCCGTTCGCCTGCCCCCCCGTTTTATGTAAGAAAAGAATACAAACACATCAAGGGGCACCTGGGCCGGGCCGTCAACAGACTTCATGAAATTGTCATCATCTTTCTGGCATTTCAGCAACAGGATGTTGTTAAATCATTCAGCTTCCCTACGAGACCAAGAGGAGGAAGCTCTAACAATCAGACCACCTCTCTGCCCCTGTCTCTGCTCGCGGCTCACTGTACAAATAGTAAACTATGGCTGAACAACAGCTCAATACAAACCAGGCAATCATCCCCAGTTTCAGCAACGCCACACCAGGCCAGGGGCCCACAGCGGACATGGGGCCTGGTGGTACTACAGACTGAGGACAGGTAATCACAGGGCCAGGGGCCCACAGAGGACATGGGGCCTGGTGGTACTACAGACTGAGGACAGGTAATCACAGGGCCAGGGGCCCACAGCGGACATTGGGCCTGGTGGTACTACAGACTGAGGACAGGTAATCACAGGGCCAGGGGCCCACAGGACATGGGGGTACTACAGCAGGGTTCTACCTACATACATACACGTCGAGCAGGGTTCTACCTACATACATACACGTGGAGCGGGGTTCTACCTACATACATACACGTGGAGCAGGGTTCTACCTACATACATACACGTGGAGCAGGGTTCTACCTACATACATACACGTGGAGCAGGGTTCTACCTACATACATACACGTGGAGCAGGGTTCTACCTACATACATACACGTGGAGCAGGGTTCTTCCTAATTACATACAAATTGTGCAGGGTTCTACCTACATACATACACGTTGAGCAGGGTTCTACCTACATACCACGTCGAGCACGGTTCTACCTACCTACATACATGTCGAGCAGGGTTCTACCTACATACCACATCGAGCAGGGTTCTACCTACCTACATACATGTCGAGCAGGGTTCTACCTACATGTCGAGCAGGGTTATACCTACATACATACATGTCGAGCAGGGTTCTACCTACATACATAGACGTCGAGCAGGGTTCTACCTGCATACATACACATTGAGCACGGTTCTACCTACATACATACACGTTGAGCAGGGTTTTACCTACCTACATACAAGTCGAGCAGGGTTCTACCTACATACACGTCGAGCAGGGTTCTACCTACATACACGTCGAGCAGGGTTCTACATACATACATACACGTGGAGCGGGGCTCTACCTACATACATACACGTTGAGCGGGGTTCTACCTACATACATACACGTTGAGCAGGGTTCTACCTACCTACATACAAGTTGAGCAGGGTTCTACCTACATAGACGTAGAGCAGGGTTCTACCTATATACGTCGAGCAGGGTTCTACCTACTTACATACAAGTCGAGCAGGGTTCTACCTACCTACATACACGTGGAGCAGGGTTCTACCTACCTACATACATACACGTGGAGCAGGGTTCTACCTACCTACATACATAAACGTGGAGCAGGGTTCTACCTACATACATACACGTGGAGCAGGGTTCTTCCTAATTACATACAAATTGTGCAGGGTTCTACCTACATACATACACGTTGAGCAGGGTTCTACCTACATACCACGTCGAGCACGGTTCTACCTACCTACATACATGTCGAGCAGGGTTCTACCTACATACCACATCGAGCAGGGTTCTACCTACCTACATACATGTCGAGCAGGGTTATACCTACATACATACATGTCGAGCAGGGTTCTACCTACATACATAGACGTCGAGCAGGGTTCTACCTGCATACATACACATTGAGCACGGTTCTACCTACATACATACACGTTGAGCAGGGTTTTACCTACCTACATACAAGTCGAGCAGGGTTCTACCTACATACACGTCGAGCAGGGTTCTACCTACATACACGTCGAGCAGGGTTCTACATACATACATACACGTGGAGCGGGGCTCTACCTACATACATACACGTTGAGCGGGGTTCTACCTACATACATACACGTTGAGCAGGGTTCTACCTACCTACATACAAGTTGAGCAGGGTTCTACCTACATAGACGTAGAGCAGGGTTCTACCTATATACGTCGAGCAGGGTTCTACCTACTTACATACAAGTCGAGCAGGGTTCTACCTACCTACATACACGTGGAGCAGGGTTCTACCTACCTACATACATACACGTGGAGCAGGGTTCTACCTACCTACATACATAAACGTGGAGCAGGGTTCTACCTACCTACATACATACACGTGGAGCAGGGTTCTACCTACCTACATACACGTGGAGCAGGGTTCTACCTACCTACATACACGTTGAGCAGGGTTCTACCTACATACACATTGAGCAGGGTTCTACCTACATACATACACGTGGAGCAGGGTTCTACCTACATACATACACGTGGAGCAGGGTTCTACCTACATACATACACGTGGAGCAGGGTTCTACCTACATACATACACGTGGAGCAGGGTTCTACCTACATACACATTGAGCAGGGTTCTACCTAAATACATACACGTGGAGCAGGGTTCTACCTACATACACGTGGAGCAGGGTCCTACCTACATACCACGTCGAGCAAGGTTCTACCTACATACATACACTTCGAGCAGGGTTCTACCTAAATACATACATAGACGTTGAGCAGGGTTCTACCTACATACATACACGTGGAGCAGGGTTCTACCTACATACATACACGTGGAGCAGGGTTCTACCCTACCTACATACACGTGGAGCAGGGTTCTACCTACATACATACATATTGAGCAGGGTTCTACCTACATACATACACATTGAGCAGGGTTCTACCTACCTACATACACGTTGAGCAGGGTTCTACCTACATACATACACGTGGAGCAGGGTTCTACCTACATACATACACGTTGAGCAGGGTTCTACCTACCTACATACACGTTGAGCAGGGTTCTACCTACCTACATACACGTTGAGCAGAGTTCTACCTACATACATACACGTGGAGCAGGGTTCTACCTACATACATACACGTGGAGCAGGGTTCTACCTACATACTTACACATTGAGCAGGGTTCTACCTACATACACATTGAGCAGGGTTCTACCTACATACATACACGTCGAGCAGGGTTCTACCTACCTACATACACGTCGAGCAGGGTTCTACCTACATACATACACGTTGAGCAGGGTTCTACCTACCTACATACACGTTGAGCAGGGTTCTACCTACATACATACACGTGGATCAGGGTTCTACCTACATACATACACGTGGAGCAGGGTTCTACCTACATACTTACACATTGAGCAGGGTTCTACCTACATACACATTGAGCAGGGTTCTACCTACATACATACACGTCGAGCAGGGTTCTACCTACATACATACATACACGTCGAGCAGGGTTCTACCTACATACATACACGTCGAGCAGGGTTCTACCTACATACATACACGTGGAGCAGGGTTCTACCTACCTACATACACGTGGAGCAGGGTTCTTCCTACATACATACATAGACGTTGAGCAGGGTTCTACCTACATACATACACGTGGAGCAGGGTTCTACCTACCTACATACACGTGGAGCAGGGTTCTACCTACCTACATACATACATAGACGTTGAGCAGGGTTCTACCTACATACATACACGTGGAGCAGGGTTCTACCTACATACATAGACGTGGAGCAGGGTTCTACCTACATACATACACGTGGAGCAGGGTTCTACCTACATACATACACGTGGAGCAGGGTTCTACCTACATACATACACGTGGAGCAGGGTTCTACCTACCTACATACACGTGGAGCAGGGTTCTACCTACCTACATACACGTTGAGCAGGGTTCTACCTACCTACATACACATCGAGCAGGGTTCTACCTACATACATACACGTGGAGCAGGGTTCTTCCTACATACATACACGTTGATCAGGGTTCTACCTACATACATACACGTCGAGCAGGGTTCTACCTACATACTTACACGTTGAGCAGGGTTCTACCTACATACACATTGAGCAGGGTTCTACCTACATACATACACGTCGAGCAGGGTTCTACCTACATACATACATACACGTCGAGCAGGGTTCTACCTACATACATACACGTCGAGCAGGGTTCTACCTACATACATACACGTCGAGCAGGGTTCTACCTACATACATACACGTTGAGCAGGGTTCTACCTACATACACGTTGAGCAGGGTTCTACCTACATACATACACGTCGAGCAGGGTTCTACCTACATACATACACGTCGAGCAGGGTTCTACCTACATACATACACGTTGAGCAGGGTTCTACCTACATACACGTTGAGCAGGGTTCTACCTACATACATACACGTCGAGCAGGGTTCTACCTACATACATACACGTCGAGCAGGGTTCTACCTACATACATACACGTCGAGCAGGGTTCTACCTATATACATACACGTCGAGCAGGGTTCTACCTACATACATACACGTTGAGCAGGGTTCTACCTACATACACGTTGAGCAGGGTTCTACCTACATACACGTTGAGCAGGGTTCTACCTACATACACGTCGAGCACGGTTCTACCTACATACACGTCGAGCACGGTTCTACCTACATACACGTCGAGCACGGTTCTACCTACCTACATACATGTCGAACAGGGTTCTACCTACATACATACATGTCGAGCAGGGTTCTACCTACATACATAGACGTTGAGCAGGGTTCTACCTACATACATAGACGTTGAGCAGGGTTATACCTACATACATACACGTGGAGCAGGGTTCTACCTACATACATACACGTTGAGCAGGGTTCTACCTACATACATACACGTTGAGCAGGGTTCTACCTACATACATACACGTTGAGCAGGGTTCTACCTACATACATACACGTCGAGCAGGGTTCTACCTACATACATGTCGAGCAGGGTTCTACCTACATACATACATACACGTGGAGCGGGGTTCTACCTACATACATACACGTGGAGCAGGGTTCTACCTACATACATGTGGAGCAGGGTTCTACCTACATACATACACGTCGAGCAGGGTTCTACTGTGCTGTGTTTTGTTTAGTATTATCTTGTTGGTGGAATATGTAATGTGTTACAAAGTATACTTTAAAAACAATTATGCTGCTGTAGTAGAATCGGTGATGCGGTAATGTCTTACGAGTCTATGCCTGCCTGCGTGTGTGTGTGTGTGTGTGTGTGTGTGTGTGTGTGTGTGTGTGTGTGTGTGTGTGTGTGTGTGCACATCTTTTAAAGGGACAATCAGCCATTGTTACATGTATTTTGGATTTAAATGAATGATATGTACCCATTGATCCTTGAAGAATATAACTTCCCTCATGAGCTAGGTTCAACTGTCACAGTCCATCAGAACCCAAATATAAACTTGTTTTACTCCAATGTTGGTAAACAAAGAAAATCTTAAACTATATAGCCTCAAAACATGGTTCAAACTATCATTGTGATGTCATGGATGGTCAGTCCATGCATCCACAGCTCTGTCTAGGAATTGGAGAGAGTGGTTACATTTCTCCAGCCTCATCCCTCAGCTGTTTACCGAAACAGGGGCGGGGGAGTCTACTTTGTCATCTCTTCTACTGCTGATTGCCCCTTTAATGAAATATCCCCCCTGAGCCAGGTGTCGGGGGCCCGTGTGACAAAGCTGCGTACCTGACGGGTGTCTTCTTCATGTGTTCTCCCACGAAGGTGGCATTGGTCATGCCCATCAGGGTGTTAGCCAATGAGATGACAGAGAGCAGGTGCTGGGTAGTCACGGCCCGGGACACTCCGTACGTCCCTTTACCCACCATCTCTGACAGGGACAACTTCCTGCCCGTGGACAGGGCCATCTGACGCAGCAGGGACTCCTAATTAGTACAGAAGAGTTACATATCAATTCTAAAAAAAAACTAGCAGCTAATATTTATATTATATATATATTTGGAAAATACTTAAATAGTAAAAATTTAAATCTTACCTTGAAGGTGGGCAGCATGAGAGACATATGTCCTCCACGCGATATGAGACCGAAGGAGATGGGGCAGTGGGGTTTGAGCATGCCCAGTCTGCTCAGACACACCTCGTCCAGTGGTCCGTTGAGACCCCAGGCGTGGAGACAGGACATGAACAGTTTGGCCGTGTCCATAGTCAGGTTATATTCCAACAGAGACAGTGACTTAGACTTCTCCTCACGTCTCCTCATCTCCTCCTCTTCCTCCTCGTCTTCATCCAGGAGGTGCTCCTTAATGGTCTCCTTCATTGTCTCCTTCACCTGTTGGACATGACAAAATGGCCGCCAGTCAGTAATAAAAACAACAGAAATAATCATGGTGGGGCTTATTGTGCGCAGTTTTTATGAGAAGTATTTCAACTAGATTATTGTCCAAGGAAATGTTATACAGTCAGATTCTCATAAAAGGTACAAGGCACAAAAGGTAAAGTAATTGTATAAGTGAATAATGTGAATAATATCTGTAATAAGGAGGCACCCTTGTCCCCATTTAGCCAGAGCTAGCATGGCACCCTAGTCCCCATTTAGCCAGAGCTAGCATGGCACCCTAGTCCCCATTTAGCCAGAGCTAGCATGGCACCATAGTCCCCATTTAGCCAGAGCTAGCATGGCACCCTAGTCCCCATTTAGCCAGAGCTAGCGTGGCACCCTAGTCCCCATTTAGCCAGAGATAGCGTAGCACCCTAGTCCCCATTTATCCAGAGATAGCGTGGCACCCTCGTCCCCATTTAGCCAGAGCTAGCGTGGCACACTCGTCCCCATTTAGCCAGAGCTAGCGTAGCACCCTAGTCCCCATTTAGCCAGAGATAGCGTGGCACCCTCGTCCCCATTTAGCCAGAGCTAGCGTGGCACACTCGTCCCCATTTACCCAGAGCTAGCGTGGCACCCTAGTCCCCATTTAGCCAGAGATAGCGTGGCACCCTCGTCCCCATTTAGCCAGAGCTAGCGTGGCACCCTCGTCCCCATTTACCCAGAGCTAGCGTGGCACCCTAGTCCCCATTTAGCCAGAGCTAGCATGGCACCCTAGTCCCCATTTAGCCAGAGCTAGCGTGGCACCCTAGTCCCCATTTAGCCAGAGCTAGCATTATAGCACTATATAGGTAGTCATCCCAGTCCCAACCCAGCAGGACCAACTATCCATCCCTCCTTCACCTGTTTGAAGATCTTGTTGGCGAGGAAGGACCCTCCCTTGTCGGCTGCTCCCTGGGCCTTCTGGAGGGTCTCAGGGGAGACCAGGGTGGGGTTGGGCCGCTGGGCCTCCTCCGTCAGCAGCTGGATGATCACCGACTCCACGTCGAAGAACAGGACATGCATGTCAGGGTCTGTCAGATTGGTCTTCATGGCCTGCACCACCAGACTGTTGTTGGAGTACTTCTGCAGGTTACCCTGGAAAAGAAACGAAGACGGAGAATCCTGAATGAATCCTGAATAATGAGTGAGAAAGTAACAGACGCACAAATAGCATAACCACCAAGACATGCTATCGTCTCACCATTGTAACAACAGGGGAGGTTAGCATGTCTTGGGAGTATGATATTTATATATGATATAATGCGTTTAACGTTCATCATTATTCATGATTCATTCAGTATTATCCGTAACCATGGTAGCATCCACATTAATGTAGAAGTGTGTAGAAACATATCCTATCGTTATTTACAATAAAAGTGACTCCAAAATGACACGATACATTATTTACCATTCATTTCTATTGGGCACAAAATAATCTGAAACAACCAGAACAAACTGCAAAAGCATCCAACTAATTTGTGGAGTCACAAACCTGATGTAATAATTTCGTGCTAGGCATATAAAACTAGATACTTCACTTTTTACTAATTTAATACACATAAGTGAATTTGTCCCAATAGTTTTGGTCCCCTAAAATGGTGGGACTATGTACAAAAAGTGGTGTAATTTCTAAACGGTTCATCCGATATGAATGAAAATACCCTAAAATTAAAGCTGACAGTCTGCACTTTAACCTCATAGTCATGCCATCATTTCAAATCCAAAGCACTGGGAGTACAGAGCCAAAACATCAACATGTGTCACTGTGTCCCAATACTTTTAGGAGCTCCCTGTAGTTGCACCCTCTGAACACCCTACTTGACTGAGTTTATAACACGTTAAAGAAGACAGAAATATAGCCGTTTGTCTCACACTCTGTGTTGATACTGAGAACAATATGGATGTCTGTTGTTAAACTGTGTTGATACTGAGAACAATATGGATGTCTGTTGTTAAACTGTGTTGATACTGAGAACAATATGGATGTCTGTTGTTAAACTGTGTTGATACTGAGAACAATATGGATGTCTGTTGGTAAACTCTGTGACACTGTCCCAATACTTTTAGGAGTTCACTGTATATATAAACTCTGAATGACAGTCCATCAATCTCAATCACCGTGTTTCCCTTCCATTTCACTGTGTCTGGATTCAGGAGCAAAGATTTAGATCCCAGGTTTAGTCACTGTGTTAACAACATGGTATATTTCGTCCCCAAGCTTTTTTTCCACAGAATCTCATTCTGTTTTCTAACCACGGCAAGTCTCATTTACAAACATGCTAATCCCTATTCAATTGTAATTCAATTTGAAAGGCCCCTGCACTACAACACTCTTTGCACAGGAAAGGATGTTTACATAGAAACAAACAAGGTCTACAATGAATGGACTAGGCCCTCACAACATTAGTTTACTTTCTTCCAAGAGGAGAGGGAGAGAAAGAACGAGAGAAGGCGAGAGAGAGAAAGAACGAGAGGATAAGGAGAGAGAGAGGATAGAGAGGAGAGAAAGAGGAGAGCAAGAGAGAGGTTTGAAAGAGAGAGGAAGAGGAGAGAGGAGGGAGAAGAGCGAGAAAGAGAGGATTGAAAGAGAGAGGAAGAGAGGAGAGAGAGAGAGAAGAGCGAGAAAGAGAGGATTGAAAGAGAGGAAGAGGAGAGAGAGAGAGAGAGAAAAGCGAGAAAGAGGCTTGAAAGAGAGAGGAAGAGGAGAGAGAGAGAGAAGAGCGAGAAAGAGCGCTATAGAGAGAAGCTGCTGTTAGGTCCCCAAGCCCTCCAACCCCTCCCCCCCTATCCTGCATCTGCTCTGTCCGGGAGGGAGGGAGGGCTCAGACAATAGAGTAAGGTCTATCTCTAACAATTAGCACACTGAGGGTCAGCATTGTCACTGTGCTCAATGGCAGTTAAACAGCTTCAATGGGCACTGCTGTGTGTGTCTCAGTGATCACAGAGCAGAACAAGGTCAGGCGTAGAGGAGAAAGGATGAGGGAGGGAGGGAGGGAGGGAGGGAGGGAGGGAGGGAGGGAGGGAGGGAGGGAGGGAGGGAGGGAGGGAGGGAGGGAGGGAGGCCTAACAGCGTTTTCTGGCTGGACCTCTATCGGCTTCAGGACGAGGACACAAAACCAAGTACTTTACACCAGCATCTCAGTGAAAAGTTACAAAACCAGAACGCACAATATACCAAAGGCGACATTGGTTTGTTATGGGACTTGAACCAACAATTACACAGTGGGTTGTTATGGGACATGAACAAACAATGGGACTTGAACAATAGCACATAGTATGATTGTGATATACATGGTGTATGACCAGTACTCCTAAACTATTTTTGAATGAGTAGCAAATTCCATAATTAGAGTTGATTTTAAAGAGAAGTCAACATGGTGTGTGTTATAAGTCATTATTACAAGTTATAACAAGGCCCCTGTCTGACAGGAGTCTCTTCTCTCTGATGAATGTCTAACACACACACCAGCAGAGAGAAGCGCAGCGGCGTGAGGATAGGTACAGTTCAGCTCCTTTGTCTGTCTGGGATTGGAGCCATCGGCCTGGTCTGTCTGGGATTGGAGCCATCGGCCTGGTCTGTCTGGGATTGGAGCCATCGGCCTGGTCTGTCTGGGATTGGAGCCATCGGCCTGGTCTGTCTGGGATTGGAGCCATCGGCCTGGTCTGTCTGGGATTGGAGCCATCGGCCTGGTCTGTCTGGGATTGGAGCCATCGGCCTGGTCTGTCTGGGATTGGAGCCATCGGCCTGGTCTGTCTGGGACTGGAGCCATCGGCCTGGTCTGTCTGGGACTGGAGCCATCGGCCTGGTCTGTCTGGGATTGGAGCCATCGGCCTGGTCTGTCTGGGATTGGAGCCATCGGCCTGGTCTGTCTGGGATTGGAGCCATCGGCCTGGTCTGTCTGGGATTGGAGCCATCGGCCTGGTCTGTCTGGGATTGGAGCCATCAGCCTGGTCTGTCTGGGATTGGAGCCATCAGCATGGTCTGTCTGGGATTGGAGCCATCAGCATGGTCTGTCTGGGATTGGCGCCATCAGCCTGGTCTGTCTGGGATTGGAGCCATCAGCCTGGTCTGTCTGGGATTGGAGCCATCAACCTGGTCTGTCTGGGATTGGAGCCATCAGCCTGGTCTGTCTGTTTGATGAGGGAACAGCGAATCAAAGCCACAGACTGTGTCGGCTCAGTTGTTCGACAGATGTCTACTTCTCCAGGCTCCGAGTCACACTCTGTAACGAGCCGTGAGACGCCAGTGTGTGTGTGTGTGTGTGTGTGTGTGTGTGTGTGTGTGTGTGTGTGTGAGAGAGAGAAGCCCCAGCCCAGTTCACGGCTTCCCTGTTCAGTAATTAGCCTTTATAGTGTCCTGACTGATGGTGAACCATTGCACCTGCACCTGTGACACACACACACACACACACACACACACACACACACACACACACACACACACACACACACACACACACACACACACACACACACACACACACACACACACACACACACACACACACACACACACACACACACACACACACACACACACACACAGCAGAGAAGTTGCACACATACCCTTAGACATGGAGATATGTTCAGAACTCAATGTGTCCCGCAGCAGCAGTACTGATGGGCTCTGATCAGTGTGGCTTAATGAATGAGCTCTTTCAACCTCTCATTGATGATGACAGATTTCTCCCAGCCAGTGGTGTTCTTCTGATGGAGGAAGGCTGCCCTCTACAGGATAACGACTGCCAAAACCACAAGACAAAGGGACCCCTCCCCCCAGCCCCATCTTCCCCTCCCTCCCTCCCTCCCTCCCTCCCTCCCTCCCTCCCTCAGGACACAACTAGGCTGCAGACGGACTCGAGAAGATGAGCAGAAAACACCCCCCCTGTCCTCCATCCATTCCTTCTATCATAGCTGCAGGCATTCATTTATATCGCCCCGCCATCCACACACACGCACACACACACCTCTAGGACATAGAAGAAAAAAAACATGCTCTTATGACAGCCATCTTTTCCAATGTCTTTACTAACGGCCTGACGAGATGACGGGAGGAATGGTGGGAGGAACGGGGCTGGGCTGGAGAGGGGAACGGGGCTGGGCTGGAGAGAGGAACGGGGCTGGGCTGGAGAGAGGAACGGGGCTGGGCTGGAGAGAGGAACGGGGCTGGGCTGGAGAGAGGAACGGGGCTGGGCTGGAGAGAGGAACGGGGCTGGGCTGGAGAGAGGAACGGGGTTGGGCTAGAGAGGAACGGGGTTGGGCTAGAGAGGAACGGGGTTGGGCTAGAGAGGAACGGGGTTGGGCTAGAGAGGAACGGAGTTGGGTATGATGGTAGCAGATATGATGGTAGCAGATATATGGTAGCTCGCTGTGTGGAATCAGGTGCATCTCTAACATCTGAGACCACAAGGGAACCAGACCTCATTCCCAAATCACATTGGAGCGATAGGGGAGCGGAGGGGACACGCACACAGGAGAGCAGAGTGGAGCTAGGAGAGGACAGACACACAGGAGAGCAGAGTGGAGCTAGGAGAGGACAGGCACACAGGAGAGCAGAGTGGAGCTAGGAGAGGAGAGTGGAGCTAGGAGAGGACAGAGTGGAGCTAGGAGAGGACAGAGTGGAGCTAGGAGAGGACAGAGTGGAGCTAGGAGAGGACAGAGTGGAGCTAGGAGAGGACAGAGTGGAGCTAGGAGACGACAGAGTGGAGCTAGGAGACGACACGCACACAGGAGAGCAGAGTGGAGCTAGGAGAGGACAGACACACAGGACAGCAGAGTGGAGCTAGGAGAGGACACGCACACAGGAGAGCAGAGTGGAGCTAGGAGAGGACATACACACAGGAGAGCAGAGTGGAGCTAGGAGAGGACAGGCACACAGGAGAGGAGAGTGGAGCTAGGAGAGGACAGAGTGGAGCTAGGAGAGGACAGAGTGGAGCTAGGAGAGGACAGAGTGGAGCTAGGAGAGGAGAGTGGAGCTAGGAGAGGACAGACACACAGGACAGCAGAGTGGAGCTAGGAGAGGACACGCACACAGGAGAGCAGAGTGGAGCTAGGAGAGGACAGACACACAGGAGAGCAGAGTGGAGCTAGGAGAGGACAGACACACAGGAGAGCAGAGTGGAGCTAGGAGAGGACAGACACACAGGAGAGCAGAGTGGAGCTAGGAGAGGACAGACACAGGAGAGCAGAGTGGAGCTAGGAGAGGACAGACACAGGAGAGCAGAGTGGAGCTAGGAGAGGACAGACACACAGGAGAGCAGAGTGGAGCTAGGAGAGGACAGAGTGGAGCTAGGAGAGGACAGAGTGGAGCTAGGAGAGGACAGACACACAGGAGAGCAGAGTGGAGCTAGGAGAGGACATACACGCAGGAGAGCAGAGTGGAGCTAGGAGAGGACAGACACACAGGAGAGCAGAGTGGAGCTAGGAGAGGAGAGTGGAGCTAGGAGAGGACAGACACACAGGAGAGCAGAGTGGAGCTAGGAGAGGACAGACACACAGGAGAGCAGAGTGGAGCTAGGAGAGGACAGGCACACAGGAGAGCAGAGTGGAGCTAGGAGAGGACAGACACAGGAGAGGACAGAGTGGGGCTAGGAGAGGACAGACACACAGGAGAGCAGAGTGGAGCTAGGAGAGGACAGACACACAGGACAGCAGAGTGGAGCTAGGAGAGGACACGCACACAGGAGAGCAGAGTGGAGCTAGGAGAGGACAGACACACAGGAGAGCAGAGTGGAGCTAGGAGAGGACAGACACACAGGAGAGCAGAGTGGAGCTAGGAGAGGACAGACACACAGGAGAGCAGAGTGGAGCTAGGAGAGGACAGACACAGGAGAGCAGAGTGGAGCTAGGAGAGGACAGACACAGGAGAGCAGAGTGGAGCTAGGAGAGGACAGACACACAGGAGAGCAGAGTGGAGCTAGGAGAGGACAGAGTGGAGCTAGGAGAGGACAGAGTGGAGCTAGGAGAGGACAGACACACAGGAGAGCAGAGTGGAGCTAGGAGAGGACATACACGCAGGAGAGCAGAGTGGAGCTAGGAGAGGACAGACACACAGGAGAGCAGAGTGGAGCTAGGAGAGGAGAGTGGAGCTAGGAGAGGACAGACACACAGGAGAGCAGAGTGGAGCTAGGAGAGGACATACACGCAGGAGAGCAGAGTGGAGCTAGGAGAGCAGAGTGGAGCTAGGAGAGGACAGACACACAGGAGAGCAGAGCGGAGCTAGGAGAGGACAGACACGCAGGAGAGCAGAGTGGAGCTAGGAGAGGACAGACACACAGGAGAGCAGAGTGGAGCTAGGAGAGGACAGACACACAGGAGAGCAGAGTGGAGCTAGGATAGGACAGACACAGAGGAGAGCAGAGTGGAGCTAGGAGAGGACAGACACACAGGAGAGCAGAGTGGAGCTAGGAGAGGACAGACACACAGGAGAGCAGAGTGGAGCTAGGAGAGGACAGACACACAGGAGAGCAGAGTGGAGCTAGGAGAGGACAGACACACAGGAGAGCAGAGTGGAGCTAGGAGAGGACAGACACACAGGAGAGCAGAGTGGAGCTAGGAGAGGACAGACACAGAGGAGAGCAGAGTGGAGCTAGGAGAGGACAGACACAGAGGAGAGCAGAGTGGAGCTAGGAGAGGACAGACACAGAGGAGAGCAGAGTGGAGCTAGGAGAGGACAGACACACAGGAGAGCAGAGTGGAGCTAGGAGAGGACAGACACACAGGAGAGCAGAGTGGAGCTAGGAGAGGACAGACACACAGGAGAGAGCAGAGTGGAGCTAGGAGAGGACAGACACACAGGAGAGAGCAGAGTGGAGCTAGGAGAGGACAGACACACAGGAGAGCAGAGTGGAGCTAGGAGAGGACACACACAGGAGAGCAGAGTGGAGCTAGGAGAGGACAGACACACAGGACAGCAGAGCGGAGCTAGGAGAGGACAGACACAGAGGAGAGCAGAGTGGAGCTAGGAGAGGACAGACACACAGGAGAGCAGAGCGGAGCTAGGACAGTCACCAGAATAACAACAGATAATTCAATCACAGAATCACAGAGCCAGTGCGCCTGAAATGCCAGGGAAGGAGCAGGGAGCATTTCATATCACTTCTATTAAACTCTCCCCCTGGACTACATATAGAGCCAGTGGACTGGAGAGTCTGCATAGCAACCAACCCATCTGACTGGCTGATAAAGAGAGCAGTCAAAGAATATAGAGAGGAAGATTGGTATAGTGCATTATCATAGTAGATCATTTTCAAAGAGAAAAATTGGAATTTCAGTTTACTTGCTGAAAAATGGACAGCATTTAAATAGATTTGACCCCAACCCTCATAATGAAATATACAATCATATTGACCATTTGAACAGTCACAGCGTACCCACAGGAGAGGAGAGCGGTGTGAACGGGCGGAGGAGAGCGGTGTGAACGGGCGGAGGGGAGGAGAGGAGAGCGGTGTGAACGGGCTGTGTGAACGGGCGGAGGGGAGGAGAGGAGAGCGGTGTGAACGGGCAGAGGGGAGGGGAGGGGAGGAGAGGGGTGTGAACGGGCGGAGGGGAGGAGAGCGGTGTGAACGGGCGGAGGGGAGGAGAGCGGTGTGAACGGGCGGAGGAGAGGAGAGCGGTGTGAACGGGCGGAGGGGAGGAGAGCGGTGTGAACGTGCGGAGGGGAGGAGAGCGGTGTGAACGGGCGGAGGGGAGGAGAGGAGAGCGGTGTGAACGGGCGGAGGGGAGGAGAGGAGAGCGGTGTGAACGGGCGGAGGGGAGGAGAGGAGAGCGGTGTGAACGGGCGGAGGGGAGGAGAGCGGTGTGAACGGGCGGAGGGGAGGAGAGCGGTGTGAACGGGCGGAGGGGAGGAGAGGAGAGCGGTGTGAACGGGCGGAGGGGAGGAGAGCGGTGTGAACGGGCGGAGGGGAGGAGAGCGGTGTGAACGGGCGGAGGGGAGGAGACCGGTGTGAACGGGCGGAGGGGAGGAGAGGAGAGCGGTGTGAACGGGCGGAGGGGAGGAGAGGAGAGCGGTGTGAACGGGCGGAGGGGAGGAGAGCGGGGTGAATGGGCGGGGGGGAGGGGAGGAGAGCGGTGTGAACGGGCGGAGGGGAGGAGAGGAGAGCGGTGTGAACGGGCGGAGGGGAGGAGAGGAGAGCAGTGTGAACGGGCGGAGGGGAGGAGAGCGGTGTGAACGGGCGGAGGGGAGGAGAGCGGTGTGAACGGGCGGAGGGGAGGAGAGCGGTGTGAACGGGCGGAGGGGAGGGGAGGAGAGCGGTGTGAACGGGCGGAGGGGAGGGGAGGAGAGCGGTGTGAACGGGCGGAGGGGAGGAGAGGAGAGCGGTGTGAACGGGCGGAGCGGAGGAGAGCGGTGCGAACGGGCGGAGGGGAGGAGAGCGGTGTGAACGGGCAGAGGGGAGGAGAGGAGAGCGGTGCGAACGGGCGGAGGAGAGGAGAACGGTGCGAACGGGCGGAAAGGAGGAGAGCGGTACGAAAGGGCGGAGGGGAGGAGAGCGGTGTGAACGGGCGGAGGGGAGGAGAGCGGTGTGAACGGGCGGAGGGGAGGAGAGCGGTGTGAACGGGCAGATGGGAGGAGAGCGGTGTGAACGGGCAGAGGGGAGGAGAGGAGAGCGGTGCGAACGGGCGGAGGGGAGGAGAGCGGTGTGAACGGGCAGAGGGGAGGAGAGGAGAGCGGTGCGAACGGACGGAGGGGAGGAGAGCGGTGTGAACGGGCAGATGGGAGAGCGGTGTGAACGGGCAGATGGGAGAGCGGTGTGAACGGGCAGATGGGAGGAGAGGAGAGCGGTGTGAACGGGCAGAGGGGAGGAGAGGAGAGCGGTGTGAACGGGCGGAGGGGAGGAGAGCGGTGTGAACGGGCAGAGGGGAGGAGAGGAGAGCGGTGTGAACGGGCGGAGGGGAGGAGAGGAGAGCGGTGTGAACGGGCGGAGGGGAGGAGAGCGGTGCGAACGGGCAGAGGGGAGGAGAGGAGAGCGGTGCGAACGGGCGGAGGGGAGGAGAGCGGTGCGAACGGGCGGAGGGGAGGAGAGCGGTGCGAACGGGCGGAGGGGAGGAGAGCGGTGCGAACGGGCGGAGCGGAGGAGAGCGGTGCGAACGGGCGGAGCGGAGGAGAGCGGTGCGAACGGGCGGAGGGGAGGAGAGCGGTGTGAACGGGCAGAGGGGAGGAGAGGAGAGCGGTGCGAACGGGCGGAGGGGAGGAGAGCGGTGCGAACGGGCGGAGGGGAGGAGAGCGGTGCGAACGGGCGGAGGGGAGGAGAGCGGTGCGAACGGGCGGAGGGGAGGAGAGCGGTGCGAACGGGCGGAGGGGAGGAGAGCGGTGTGAACGGGCAGAGGGGAGGAGAGGAGAGCGGTGTGAACGGGCGGAGGGGAGGAGAGCGGTGCGAACGGGCAGAGGGGAGGAGAGGAGAGCGGTGCGAACGGGCGGAGGGGAGGAGAGCGGTGCGAACGGGCGGAGGGGAGGAGAGCGGTGCGAACGGGCGGAGCGGAGGAGAGCGGTGCGAACGGGCGGAGCGGAGGAGAGCGGTGCGAACGGGCGGAGGGGAGGAGTGCGGTGCGAACGGGCGGAGGGGAGGAGAGCGGTGCGAACGGGAGGAGGGGAGGAGAGCGGTGCGAACGGGCGGAGGGGAGGAGAGCGGTGCGAACGGGCGGAGGGGAGGAGAGCGGTGTGAACGGGCGGAGAGCGGTGTGAACGGGCGGAGGAGAACGGTGTGAACAGGCGGAGGGGAGGAGAGGAGAGCGGTGTGAACGGGTGGAGAGCGGTGTGAACGGGCAGAGAGCGGTGTGAACGGGCGGAGGGGAGGAGAGCGGTGTGAACGGGCGGAGGGGAGGAGAGCGGTGTGAACGGGCGGAGGAGAGGAGAGCGGTGTGAACGGGCGGAGGAGAGGAGAGCGGTGTGAACGGGCGGAGGAGAGCGGTGTGAACGGGCGGAGGGGAGGAGAGGAGAGCGGTGTGAACGGGTGGAGGGGAGGAGAGCGGTGTGAACGGGTGGAGGGGAGGAGAGCGGTGTGAACGGGTGGAGGGGAGGAGAGCGGTGTGAACGGGTGGAGGGGAGGAGAGCGGTGTGAACGGGCGGAGGGGAGAGGAGGGAAAGGGCTCCTGAGCTGTAAACAAAGACCCAGGCTATTGAAAGGTCATTGTCCCACAAGACCCCTCACCTCTCGTCCTCTCCTCTCCAGACCAGAGGAGTGAAAACAGCAGGCAGGGAGAGAGAAAGACCCAGAAGCTATAGAGGAAGTGTCTATGCAGACGTCACAACAGTAGTGGGCTTGATTATCAACAACGACGAGACAGCCTACAGGGAGGAGGTGAGGGCCCTCGGAGTGTGGTGTCAGGAAAATAACCTCTCACTCAACGTCAACAATACAAAGGAGATGATCGTGGACTTCAGGAAACAACAGAGGGAACACGCCCCTAACCACATCGAAGGGACAGCAGTGGAGAAGGTGGAACGTTTTAAGTTCCTGGGCGTACACATCACAGACAAACTGAAATGGTCCATTCACACAGACAGTGTGGTGAAGGCGCAACAGCGCCTCTTCAACCTCAGAAGGCTGAAGAAATTTGGCTTGTCACCTAAAACCCTGACAAACTTTTACAGGTGCAATTTTTATTTTATTTTTACCTTTATTTAACTAGGCAAGTCAGTTAAGAACAAATTCTCATTTACAATGACAGCCTAAGAACAGTGGGTTAACTGCCTTGTTCAGGGGCAGAACGGCAGATTTGAACAACCAGCTCGGGGATTCGATCTAGCAACCTTTCGGTTATGAGTCCAACGCTCTAACCACTAGGCTACCTGCCGCCCACAATCGAGAGCATCCTGTCGGGCTGGTACGGCCCACAACCGCAAGGCTCTCCAGAGGGTGGCGCGGTCTGCAAAACGCATCACACCTACAGCACCCGATGTCACAGGAAGGCCCCAAAGAAAACACCTGCGCCACGGCCTGTTCACCCCGCTATCATCCAGAAGGCGAGGTCAGTACAAGTGTATCAATGCTGGGACCAAGAGACTGAAAAGCAGCTTCTATCTCAAGGACATCAGACTGTTAAAAAGCCATCATTAACTCAGAGAGGCTGCTGCCTATATTGAGACCCAATCACTGGACACTTTAATAAATGGATCACTAGTCACTTTAAAACAATGCCACTTTAATAATGTTTACATATCTTACATTACTCATCTCACATGTATATAATGTACTCTATACCATCTTGCCTATGCCGCACGGCCATCGCTCATCCATATATGTATAATTCTTATTAATTCCTTTACACTTGTGTGTATAAGGTAGTTGTTGTGAAATTGTTAGGTTAGATTACTTGTTAGATATTACTGCATGGTCAGAACTAGAAGCACAAGCATTTTGCTACACTTGCATTAACATCTGCTAAACATGTGTATGTGACAAACAAAATTGGATTTGCTGTCTATATGATAAAGGATCAATAACCCCCCACACCGTAACCCCCACATACAGTGGGGAGAACAAGTATTTGATACACTGCCGATTTTGCAGGTTTTCCTACTTACAAAGCATGTAGAGGTCTGTAATTTTTATCATAGGTACACTTAAACTGTGAGAGACGGAATATAAAACAAAAATCCTGATTATCACATTGTATGATTTTTAAGTAATTAATTAGCATTTTATTGCATGACATAAGTATTTGATCACCTACCAACCAGTAAGAATTCCGGCTCTCACAGACCTGTTAGTTTTTCTTTAAGAAGCCCTCCTGTTCTCCACTCATTACCTGTATTAACTGCACCTGTTTGAACTTGTTACCTGTATAAAAGACACCTGTCCACACACTCAATCAAACAGACTCCAACCTCTCCACAATGGCCAAGACCAGAGAGCTGTGTAAGGACATCAGGGATAAAATTGTAGACCTGCACAAGGCTGGGATGTGCTACAGGACAATAGGCAAGCAGCTTGGTGAGAAGGCAACAACTGTTGGCGCAATTATTAGAAAATGGAAGAAGTTCAAGATGACGGTCAATCACCCTCGGTCTGGGGCTCCATGCAAGATCTCACCTCGTGGGGCATCAATGATCATGAGGAAGGTGAGGGATCAGCCCAGAACTACATGGCAGGACCTGGTCAATGACCTGAAGAGAGCTGGGACCACAGCCTCAAAGAAAACCATTAGTAACACACTACGCCGTCATGGATTAAAATCCTGCAGCGCACATAAGGTCCCCCTGCTCAAGCCAGCGCATGTCCAGGCCCGTCTGAAGTTTGCCAATGACCATCTGGATGATCCAGAGGAGGAATGGGAGAAGGTCATGTGGTCTGATGAGACAAAAATAGAGCTTTTTGGTCTAAACTCCACTCGCCGTGTTTGGAGGAAGAAGAAGGATGAGTACAACCCCAAGAACACCATCCCAACCGTGAAGCACGGAGGTGGAAACATCATTCTTTGGGGATGCTTTTCTGCAAAGGGGACAGGACGACTGCACCGTATTGAGGGGAGGATGGATGGGGCCATGTATCGTGAGATCTTGGCCAACAACCTCCTTCCCTCAGTAAGAGCATTGAAGATGGGTCGTGGCTGGGTCTTCCAGCATGACAACGACCTGAAACACACAGCCATGGTAACTAAGGAGTGGCTCCGTAAGAAGCATCTCAAGGTCCTGGAGTGGCCTAGCCAGTCTCCAGACCTGAACCCAATAGAACATTTTTGAAGGGAGCTGAAAGTCCGTATTGCCCAGCGACAGCCCCGAAACGTGAAGGATCTGGAGAAGGTCTGTATGGAGGAGTGGGCCAAAATCCCTGCTGCAGTGCGTGCAAACCTGGTCAAGAACTACAGGAAATGTATGATCTCTGTAATTGCAAACAAAAGTTTCTGTACTAAATATTAAGTTCTGCTTTTCTGATGTATCAAATACTTATGTCATGCAATAAAATGCTAATTAATTACTTAAAAATCATACAATGTGATTTTCAGGATTTTTGTTTTAGATTCCGTCTCTCACAGTTGAAGTGTACCTATGATAAAAATTACAGACCTCTACATGCTTTGTAAGTAGGAAAACCTGCAAAATCGGCAGTGTATCAAATACTTGTTCTCCCCACTGTACGTGGGGTGATTTTCACTGACACTAGCTGGGTCAAAAGGGGGAAAAGCGACACACAAAAAGGTGGGAATTATAGTCCTTCACATGACAGTAAAAGCCTTCCATCTTGTCGATCTCCAGTGTATTATTAGGATGCTGTTTGATGACGCCGGGCTGCTAATGGTTCTGGTGTTAACAGCCCCGGACTTGGACAAATCAACTCAGTGAAAACTTTGTTGAACCTTGACTAAGAGCATTCAGGGAGACATTACAAAATCAATATGCCTCAAGAGCTACTCTGTTACCAACCGGCCTCCACAAAACAACACACACACCTCCACAACAACACACACACCTCCACAACATCAACACACACACACACACACACCTCCACAACAACATCAACACACACACACCTCCACAACAACATCAACACACACACACACACACCTCCACAACAACATCAACACACACACACACACACCTCCACAACAACATCAACACACACACCTCCACAACATCAACACACACACACACACACCATCAACACACACACACACACACCTCCACAACATCAACACACACACACACACACCTCCACAACATCAACACACACACCTCCACAACATCAACACACACACCTCCACAACATCAACACACACACCTCCACAACATCAACACACACACCTCCACAACATCAACACACACACCTCCACAACATCAACACACACACCTCCACAACATCAACACACCAAAGGGTCAGGACTCACAAATACACTTTTAAAAAAGGCACATGTTTAGACACTCAAGAACCCTAACACAAACAAACTGACCACGGCGCGCGTGCACACACACACACACACACACACACACACACACACACACACACACACACACACACACACACACACACACACACACACACACACACACACACACACACACACACACACACACACACACACACACACACAAATAAAAGTGGTTTTGCAGGGAGGCAGTGGGGGTGTAATGGTGGCACCAAAGTGGAGGCCAGCAGGTTGATTGGAAGGCAGTTACCCCAGTGGGTGGCTAGGTGGGCTGGCTAGAGGCTGCTGCATCAGGGCCTGTTGTTGTGGGCTGGCTAGAGGCTGCTGCATCAGGGCCTGTTGTTGTGGGCTGGCTAGAGGCTGCTGCATCAGGGCCTGTTGTTGTGGGCTGGCTAGAGGCTGCTGCATCAGGGCCCGTTGTTGTGGGCTGGCTAGTGGCTGCTGCATCAGGGCCCGTTGTTGTGGGCTGGCTAGTGGCTGCTGCATCAGGGCTCGTTGTTGTGGGCTGGCTAGAGGCTGCTGCATCAGGGCCTGTTGTTGTGGGCTGGCTAGTGGCTGCTGCATCAGGGCCCGTTGTGGGCTGGCTAGAGGCTGCTGCATCAGGGCCTGTTGTTGTGGGCTGGCTAGTGGCTGCTGCATCAGGGCCCGTTGTTGTGGGCTGGCTAGAGGCTGCTGCATCAGGGTATGTTGTTGTGGGCTGGCTAGTGGCTGCTGCATCAGGGCCTGTTGTTGTGGGCTGGCTAGTGGCTGCTGCATCAGGGCCTGTTGTTGTGGACTGGCTAGAGGCTGCTGCATCAGGGCCTGTTGTTGTGGGCTGGCTAGTGGCTGCTGCATCAGGGCCTGTTGTTGTGGGCTGGCTAGAGGCTGCTGCATCAGGGCCTGTTGTTGTGGACTGGCTAGTGGCTGCTGCATCAGGGCCTGTTGTTGTGGGCTGGCTAGAGGCTGCTGCATCAGGGCCTGTTGTTGTGGGCTGGCTAGAGGCTGCTGCATCAGGGCCCGTTGTTGTGGGCTGGCTAGAGGCTGCTGCATCAGGGCCCGTTGTTATGGGCTGGCTAGAGGCTGCTGCATCAGGGCCTGTTGTTGTGGGCTGGCTAGAGGCTGCTGCATCAGGGCCTGTTGTTGTGGGCTGGCTAGTGGCTGCTGCATCAGGGCCTGTTGTTGTGGGCTGGCTAGTGGCTGTGGGCTGGCTAGTGGCTGCTGCATCAGGGCCTGTTGTTGTGGGCTGGCTAGTGGCTACTGCATCAGGGCCCGTTGTTGTGGGCTGGCTAGAGGCTGCTGCATCAGGGCCTGTTGTTGTGGGCTGGCTAGAGGCTGCTGCATCAGGGCCCGTTGTTGTGGGTTGGCTAGTGGCTGCTGCATCAGGGCCCGTTTTTGTGGGCTGGCTAGTGGCTGCTGCATCAGGGCCCGTTGTTGTGGGCTGGCTAGAGGCTGCTGCATCAGGGCCTGTTGTTATGGGCTGGCTAGAGGCTGCTGCATCAGGGCCCGTTGTTGTGGGCTGGCTAGAGGCTGCTGCATCAGGGCCTGTTGTTGTGGGCTGGCTAGAGGCTGCTGCATCAGGGCCCGTTGTTGTGGGCTGGCTAGAGGCTGCTGCATCAGGGCACGTTGTTGTGGGCTGGCTAGAGGCTGCTGCATCAGGGCCTGTTGTTGTGGGCTGGCTAGAGGCTGCGGCATCAGGGCCTGTTGTTGTGGGCTGGCTAGTGGCTGCTGCATCAGGGCCTGTTGTTGTGGGCTGGCTAGAGGCTGCTGCATCAGGGCCTGTTGTTGTGGGCTGGCTAGAGGCTGCTGCATCAGGGCCTGTTGTTGTGGGCTGGCTAGTGGCTGCTGCATCAGGGCCTGTTGTGGGCTGGCTAGTGGCTGCTGCATCAGGGCCTGTTGTTGTGGGCTGGCTAGTGTGTGTTGTAGAGGGAATAATGGTTCGTATTGACAGCAGGTATCACAGCCCCCAGGGTGGAGGTAGAATTATTGTGTCAGAGGAAATGATGGGACATTATAGAAAGACAGCAGCTGGCCTGGGGGGGGGGGCTCTTTGGATTCCCGGCTCGGACCATTTGATCTCCAGTCAAGACACTTAGCATGTGTCCCAAATGGCACCCTACTGACCAGGGCCTCTGGTAGGAAGTAGTGCACTGTGTAGGGAACAGGGTGCCCTCTGGGACCAAGTCCAAGACAACCGTTATGACGAGGGAAGGAGCCAGTACACACAAATTGCACTTGAACTGCTGCCTGCCTTTATGTGGAGACCTGTGTTATTATGGGCTGTTACAGAGAACAGGAGACCAAGCTATAGCAATAATACCACCTAGTGATGACCACTAAAGTGGAGGAGGAGGAGGAGGAAGAGTTTTAGATTCAGAAAACACTCTGTGATCTTCACCACCTGGACAAAGGAAAGATACCGTGTCTGTTGTTACTCTCTCCCTACCACCTTCACTGTCTTCCTCTATTTGTAGATTGGGGACAGGTGGAGCTGATTGGGTCATTAAGGTGATAAGTTGCACCTGGGTTTGGGATCAACTAGGAGATAAGTTTCTATCTCCCCTCTCTACAGTCTCCCCTCTCTACAGTCTCCCCTCTCTACAGTCTCCCCTCTCTACAGTCTCCCCTCTCTACAGTCTCCCCTCTCTACAGTCTCCCCTCTCTACAGTCTCCCCTCTCTACAGTCTCCCCTCTCTACAGTCTCCCCTCTCTACAGTCTCCCCTCTCTACAGTCTCCCCTCTCTACAGTCTCCCCTCTCTACAGTCTCCCCTCTCTACAGTCTCCCCTCTCTACAGTCTCCCCTCTCTACAGTCTCCCCTCTCTACAGTCTCCCCTCTCTACAGTCTCCCCTCTCTACAGTCTCCCCTCTCTACAGTCTCCCCTCTACTCCTCCACAAAAACCATTATGTTGTGTGATCTGGTTGATTATGTTTTTTGATTAGGAATTAGAACACCTTCATCCATGCACCTCCATTACACCCCTACTTTCACACTTCACAGGTTAGTTTTCCTTAATAGTTTTATACTTCACCAGTTATTTAATAAATATCTTTGTTACTCCTTAACTGCCAACGTGTGGACTTCCTTGCTTGTCACCATCTAAGAGCCAGGTTGTGACACAGCGACCCATTCACACTGTACATACACACACACTCCTGACAACCAAGTCCCTCTTCCTTAGTGATGGGAAGACAGTGTTGGTCGGGGAGGATGGCTACACACACAACAGGCCGTAGGATCAGAGTAATTAGGGGAAGGTCTTGGTCTAGCGGCAGACAGTGGTGTGGGGGGGGGGGGGGGGGATCTTCTCTTTGTCCAGGGTCTACAGTACAATACACCAGGTGTCATTTAGAATGATGACAGTTAGAACAGCACAATACACCAGGTGTCATTTAGAACGATGACAGTACAATACACCAGGTGTCATTTAGAATGATGACAGTACAATACACCAGGTGTCATTTAGAATGATGACAGTACAATACACCAGGTGTCATTTAGAATGATGACAGTACAATACACCAGGTGTCATTTACAATGATGACAGTACAATACACCAGGTGTCATTTAGAATGATGACAGTACAATACACCAGGTGATATTTACAATGATGACAGTTAGAACAGGACAATACACCAGGTGTCATTTAGAATGATGACAGTTAGAACAGGACAATACACCAGGTGTCATTTAGAATGATGACAGTACAATACACCAGGTGTCATTTAGAATGATGACAGTACAATACACCAGGTGTCATTTAGAATGATGACAGTACAATACACCAGGTGTCATTTACAATGATGACAGTACAATACACCAGGTGTCATT